>NW_027077726.1:0-85000 GCF_963924675.1 Phocoena phocoena
GGCGTATGCGTTTTTTCCTGAATATATTCAGGAAAAAACGCATACGCCCTTTTTGGCCAAGTGCATCATTGTCAACTTTCTGCCTCTTTTCCTATGCTTTCAGAGCTAATCCAGTCTACACCCTGCAATCGTTTTCTTGAAATTCTGCCCCGCTTTCAAGTCCCCTTCGTAGGCTTACTTCAATATATTTTTGGAGGATAGCTGTCATTTATGACTCTGCAGGTTTGTGAATTACAGTGCCCCTGAGCTCCTTTCTTCAACTCGCTTTCTTGTGAGCTGGGCACAAAACCGCAGGATTGCTTCAGGCCCTAATCTGTTTCCGGCAGGGCACACTGAGCCTTTGGTTAATTCCTCTTCCTGGTCGGCAATGAGCGTTACATTTGCCCGTGCAGACACCTACAGCTAGTCTCTCATTGGTTCTCCCTATTCCTGTTCATCTTGCACAGAAATTGCAAGCTTTGCCAAACAGGAGGTTAAAGGCACTGACTCTCCAAGCAGGGAGAGTGTTAGTAAAGCATCTGGAATGGTGAACCCGAGGACCAGGATACGCACACTGAGATGCATTTTAAATCGTTTCCCAATCACACAGTGGACCATACTGTGGGTTTCCCATGCATGTTTTAGCTGCAGGAAGAATCCCTTGAACCAGAAGAGTTGGAACCCATGGAATAGGTACCATGCAGTATGACTTCAAAGGGTCTGCATTTGCTCACCGAAACTCACCAATGCTATCAGCCTGAAGTGTCCAGCCTTATGTCTCAACCAGCTCTGGGTGTAGATGTGGTCAATCCCGGTTGCATCACATGCCCTGAGTGAATTATTTAAGAATTGCTCTCTATTTCACTGTCTTTGTGTTTTGTTTTCGAAATTTATTTTGATAATGGGATTTATCGGATTTTCACTGCTGCGTATCGGCCGCTGTACACACGCTTGATTCTCTTATGGAGACATATATATCCATGGGTTTTAAGATTCTTCCTAGTCAGGTATATTCCTAGGCATTGAATATGTGGTGTTGGGTCCATTTCGTTGAGCAAGGAGTAGGTTTGTCTATTACATATTTGGCTTATGGAAAGTTATCTGTGCTAATTTCAGTCTCTGGTTTTATGCAGCACCCCAAGGCTCCTTTCCCCATAAGCAAGCACTAGTTGGTTTTCTAAATTTGAGACCCTGTTCTGTTTTGTAATTCAGTTCATGTGTAGTCAATTTTACATTCCATGTCTTAGTGATATCTTATGATGTTTCTTTTTCTGTGTGACGTAGTTCACGTAGAATCACCGTAACTGCATCCACTCACTATGCCGCTACGGGCCTGATGACACAGATTTCATTGCTGAGTGATATTGCGTTGCACGTACGTGCCACACCTTCTTTATCCATTTTTTGCTTTCTGGGATATTTACCTGATACTGTAGACGAGCTTCTTGTGAACACAGTCGTCCCAAATATTGGGGCGGCTGTCTGTTTTTGATTTTAATTTCCGTAAGCTATAGGACCATAAGTGGAAGTGCCATAGGCTGTGTTGCTTTGTTTCTTACGTGTTTCAGGAAACACCATACACTTCTCCAGGGTGTCTGCCGGCAATTTACATCCTGCCAATCAGCATAACAAGGCTCCCTGTTCTCCATATCCTGTCCTACATTTGTGGATTTTACACTTTTTTCAGATGGCCCTTTTGCCCGGGGGGGGGCAGTGAGACTTCATTGTAGTGCAGATTTCCTTTACAGGCTTGCTTGGTTGGCCAAAAAGGGCGTATGCGTTTTTTCCTGAATATATTCAGGAAAAAACGCATACGCCCTTTTTGGCCAAGTGCATCATTGTCAACGTTCTGCCTCTTTTCCTATGCTTTCAGGGCAATTCCAGTCTACCCCCTGCAATCGTTTTCCTGAAATTCTGCCCCGCTTTCAAGTCCCCTTCGCAGGCTTACTTCAATATATTTTTGGAGGATAGCTGTCATTTATGACTGCAGGTTTGTGAATTACAGTGCCCCTGAGCTCCTTTCTTCAACTCGCTTTCTTGTGAGCTGGGCACAAAACCGCAGGATTGCTTCAGGCCCTAATCTGTTTCCGGCAGGGCATGATGAGCCTTTGGTTAATTCCTCTACCTGGTGGGAAATGAGCATTACATTTGCCCGTGCAGACACCTACAGCTAGTCTCTCATTGGTTCTCCCTATTCCTGTTCATCTTGCACAGAAATTGCAAGCTGTGCCAAAGAGGAGGTTAAAGGCACTGACTCTCCAAGCGGGGAGAGTGTTAGTAGAGCATCTGGAATGGTGAACCCGAGGACCAGGATACGAAAATTGAGATGCATTTTAAATCGTTTCCCAATCACACGGTGGACGATACTCTGGGTTTCCCATGCATGTTTTAGCTGGAGGAAGAATGCCTTGAACCTGGAGAGTTGGGTACCATGGAATGTGTACCATGCAGTATGACTTCAAAGGGTCTGCATTTGCTCAGTGAAACTCACCAATGCTATCAGCCTGAAGTGTCCAGCCTTATGTCTCAACCAGCTCTGGGTGTAGATGTGGTCAATCCCGGTTGCATCACATGCCCTGAGTGAATTATTTAAGAATTGCTCTCTATTTCACTGTCTTTGTGTTTTGTTTTCGAAATTTATTTTGATAATGGGATTTATCGGATTTTTACTGCTGCGTTTCCGCCGCTGTACACACGCTTGATTCTCTTACGGAGACATATATATCCATGGGTTTTAAGATTCTTCCTAGTCAGGTATATTCCTAGGCGTTGAATATGTGGTGTTGAGTCCATTTCGTTGAGCAAGGAGTAGGTCTTGTCTATTACATATTTGGCTTATGGAATGTTATCTGTGCTAATTTCAGTCTCTGGTTTTATGCAGCACCCCAAGGCACCTTTCCCCATAAGCAAGCACTAGTTGGTTTTGTAAATTTGAGACCCTGTTCTGTTTTGTAATTCAGTTCATGTGTAGTCAAGTTTACATTCCGTGTATTAGTGATATCTTATGATGTTTCTTTTTCTGTGTGACGTAGTTCACGTAGAATCACCGTACCTGCATCCACTCATTATGCCGCTACGGGCCTGATGACACAGATTTCATTGCTGAGTGATATTGCATTGCACGTACGTGCCACAACTTCTTTATCCATTTTTTGCTTTCTGGGATATTTACCTGATACTGTAGACGAGCTTCTTGTGAACACAGCCGTCCCAAATATTGGGGTGGCTGTCTGTTTTTGATTTTAATTTCCGTAAGCTATAGGACCATAACTGGAAGTGCCATAGGCTGTGTTTCTTTGTTTCTTACGTGTTTCAGGAAACATCATACACTTCTCCAGGGTGGCTGCTGGCAATTTACATCCTGCCAATCAGCATAACAAGGCTCCCTGTTCTCCATATCCTGTCCTACATTTCTGGATTTTACACTTTTTTCAGATGGCCCTTTTGCCCGGGGGGCAGTGAGACTTCATTGTAGTGCAGATTTCCTTTACAGGCTTGCTTGGTTGGCCAAAAAGGGCGTATGCGTTTTTTACTGAATATATTCAGGAAAAAACGCATATGCCCTTTTTGGCCAAGTGCATCATTGTCGACGTTCTGCCTCTTTTCCTATGCTTTCAGGGCAATTCCAGTCTACCCCCTGCAATCGTTTTCCTGAAATTCTGCCCTGCTTTCAAGTCCCCTTCGCAGGCTTCCTTCAGTATATTTTTGGAGGATAGCTGTCAATTATAACTCTGCAGGTTTGTGAATTACAGTGCCCCTGAGCTCCTTTCTTTAACTCGCTTTCTTGTGAGCTGGGCACAAAACCGCAGGATTGCTTCAGGCCCTAATCTGTTTCCAGCACGGCACACTGAGCCTTTGTTTAATTCCTCTTCCTGGTGGGCAATGAGCGATACATTTGCCCGTGCAGACACCTACAGCTAGTCTCTCATTGGTTCTCCCTATTCCTGTTCATCTTGCACAGAAATTGCAAGCTGTGCCAAAGAGGAGGTTAAAGGCACTGACTCTCCAAGCGGGGAGAGTGTTAGTAAAGCATCTGGAAGGGTGAACACGAGGACCAGGATACGAAAACTGAGATGCATTTTAAATCGTTTCCCAATCACACGGTAGACGATACTCTGTGTTTCCCATGCATGTTTTAGCTGGAGGAAGAATGCCTTGAACCTGGAGAGTTGGGACCCATGGAATGGGTACCATGCAGTATGACTTCAAAGGGTCTGCATTTGCTCACCGAAACTCACCAATGCTATCAGCCTGAAGTGTCCAGCCTTATGTCTCAACCAGCTCTGGGTGTAGATGTGGTCAATCCCGGTTGCATCACATGCTCTGAGTGAATAATTTAAGAACTGCTCTCTATTTCACTGTCTTTGTTTTCGAAATTTATTTTGATAATGGGATTTATCGGATTTTCACTGCTGCGTTTCGGCCGCTGTACACACGCTTGATTCTCTTACGGAGACATATATTTCCATGGGTTTTAAGATTCTTCCTAGTCAGGTATATTCCTAGGCGTTGAATATGTGGTGTTGGGTCCATTTCGTTGAGCAAGGAGTAGGTCTTGTCTATTACATATTTGGCTTATGGAAAGTTATCTGTGCTAATTTCAGCCTCTGGTTTTATGCAGCACCCCAAGGCACCTTTCCCCATAAGCAAGCACTAGTTGGTTTTCGAAATTTGACACCCTGTTCTGTTTTGTAATTCAGTTCATGTGTAGTCAAGTTTACATTCCGTGTATTAGTGATATCTTATGATGTTTCTTTTTCTGTGTGACGTAGTTCACGTAGAATCACCGTACCTGCATCCACTCACTATGCCGCTACGGTCCTGATGACGCAGATTTCATTGCTGAGTGATATTGCATTGTACGTACGTGCTACAACTTCTTTATCCATTTTTTGTTTTCTGGGATATTTACCTGATACTGTAGACGAGCTTCTTGTGAACACAGCCGTCCCAAATATTGGGGTGGCTGTCTGTTTTTGATTTTAATTTCCGTAAGCTATAGGACCATAAGTGGAAGTGCCATAGGCTGTGTTGCTTTGTTTCTTACGTGTTTCAGGAAACACCATACACTTCTCCAGGGTGGCTGCTGGCAATTTACATCCTGCCAATCAGCATAACAAGGCTCCCTGTTCTCCATATCCTGTCCTACCTTTCTGGATTTTACACTATTTTCAGATGGCCCTTTTGCCCGGGGGCCAGTGAGACTTCATTGTAGTGCAGATTTCCTTTAAAGGCTTGCTTGGTTGGCCAAAAAGGGCGTATGCGTTTTTTCCTGAATATATTCAGGAAAAAACGCATACGCCCTTTTTGGCCAAGTGCATCATTGTCGACGTTGTGCCTCTTTTCCTATGCTTTCAGGGCAATTCCAGTCTACCCCCTGCAATCGTTTTCCTGAAATTCTGCCCTGCTTTCAAGTCCCCTTCGCAGGCTTACTTCAATATATTTTTGGAGGATAGCTGTCAATTATAACTCTGCAGGTTTGTGAATTACAGTGCCCCTGAGCTCCTTTCTTCAACTCGCTTTCTTGTGAGCTGTGCACAAAACCGCAGGATTGCTTCAGGCCCTAATCTGTTTCCAGCACGGCACACTGAGCCTTTGTTTAATTCCTCTTCCTGGTGGGCAATGAGCGTTTCATTTGCCCGTGCAGACACCTACAGCTAGTCTCTCATTGGTTCTCCCTATTCCTGTTCATCTTGCACAGAATTTGCAAGCTGTGCCAAAGAGGAGGTTAAAGGCACTGACTCTCCAAGCGGGGAGAGTGTTAGTAAAGCATCTGGAAGGGTGAACACGAGGACCAGGATACGAAAACTGAGATGCATTTTAAATCGTTTCCCAATCACAGGGTAGACGATACTCTGTGTTTCCCATGCATGTTTTAGCTGGAGGAAGAATGCCTTGAACCTGGAGAGTTGGGACCCATGGAATGTGTACCATGCAGTATGACTTCAAAGGGTCTGCATTTGCTCACCGAAACTCACCAATGCTATCAGCCTGAAGTGTCCAGCCTTATGTCTGAACCAGCTCTGGGTGTAGATGTGGTCAATCCCGGTTGCATCACATGCTCTGAGTGAATTATTTAAGAATTGCTCTCTATTTCACTGTCTTTGTTTTCGAAATTTATTTTGATAATGGGATTTATCGGATTTTCACTGCTGCGTTTCAGCCGCTGTACACACGCTTGATTCTCTTACGGAGACATATATATCCATGGGTTTTAAGATTCTTCCTAGTCAGGTATATTCCTAGGCGTTGAATATGTGGTGTTGGGTCCAATTCGTTGAGCAAGGAGTAGGTCTTTTTTATTACATATTTGGCTTATGGAAAGTTATCTGTGCTAATTTCAGTCTCTGGTTTTATGCAGCACCCCAAGGCACCTTTCACCATAACCAAGGACTAGTCGGTTTTCTAAATTTGAGACCCTGTTTTGTTTTGTAATTCAGTTCATGTGTAGTCAAGTTTACATTCCGTGTATTAGTGATATCTTATGATGTTTCTTTTTCTGTGTGACGTAGTTCACGTAGAATCACCGTACCTGCATCCACTTACTATGCCGCTACGGGCCTGATGACACAGATTTCATTGCTGAGTGATATTGCATTGCACGTACGTGCCACAATTTCTTTATCCATTTTTTGCTTTCTGGGATATTTACCTGATACTGTAGACGAGCTTCTTGTGAACACAGCCGTCCGAAATATTGGTGTGGCTGTCTGTTTTTGATTTTAATTTCCGTAAGCTATAGGACCATAAGTGGAAGTGCCATAGGCTGTGTTGCTTTGTTTCTTACGTGTTTCAGGAAACACCATACACTTCTCCAGAGTGGCTGTTCACAGTTTACATCCTGCCAATCAGCATAACAAGGCTCCCTGTTCTCCATATCCTGTCCTACCTTTCTGGATTTTACACTATTTTCAGATGGCCCTTTTGCCCAGGGGGGCAGTGAGATTTCATTGTAGTGTAG
This sequence comes from Phocoena phocoena, assembly GCF_963924675.1. NCBI lineage: Eukaryota > Metazoa > Chordata > Mammalia > Artiodactyla > Phocoenidae > Phocoena > Phocoena phocoena. The sequence continues at coordinate 6,941 of NW_027077726.1, forward strand.
ATTTCCTTTACAGGCTTGCTTGGTTGGCCAAAAAGGGCATATGCGTTTTTTCCTGAATATATTCAGGAAAAAACGCATACGCCCTTTTTGGCCAAGTGCATCATTGTCGACGTTGTGCCTCTTTTCCTATGCTTTCAGGGCAATTCCAGTCTACCCCCTGCAATCGTTTTCCTGAAATTCTGCCCCGCTTTCAAGTCCCCTTCGCAGGCTTACTTCAATATATTTTTGGAGGATAGCTGTCATTTATAACTCTGCAGGTTTGTGAAGTACAGTGCCCCTGAGCTCCTTTCTTCAACTCGCTTTCTTGTGAGCTGGGCACAAAACCGCAGCATTGCTTCAGGCCCTAATCTGTTTCCGGCAGGGCACGTTGAGCCTTTGGTTAATTCCTCTTCCTTTTGGGCAATGAGAGTTACATTTGCCCGTGCAGACACCTACAGCTAGTCTCTCATTGGTTCTCCCTATTCCTGTCCATCTTGCACAGAAATTGCAAGCTGTGCCAAAGAGGAGGTTAAAGGCACTGACTCTCCATGCGGGGAGAGTGTTAGTAAAGCATCTGGAATGGTGAACCCGAGGACCAGGATACGAAAACTGAGATGCATTTTAAATCGTTTCCCAATCACACGGTAGACGATACTCTGTGTTTCCCATGCATGTTTTAGCTGGAGGAAGAATGACTTGAACCTGAAGAGTTGGGACCCATGGAATGGGTACCATGCAGTATGACTTCAAAGGGTCTGCATTTGCTCACCAAAACTCACCAATGCTATCAGCCTGAAGTGTCCAGCCTTATGTCTCAACCAGCTCTGGGTGTAGATGTGGTCAATCCCGGTTGCATCACATGCCCTGAGTGAATTATTTAAGAATTGCTCTCTATTTCACTGTCTTTGTGTTTTGTTTTCGAAATTTATTTTGATAATGGGATTTATCGGATTTTCACTGCTGCGTTTCGGCCGCTGTACACACGCTTGATTCTCTTACGGAGACATATATTTCCATGGGTTTTAAGATTCTTCCTAGTCAGGTATATTCCTAGGCGTTGAATATGTGGTGTTGGGTCCATTTCGTTGAGCAAGGAGTAGGTCTTGTCTATTACATATTTGGCTTATGGAAAGTTATCTGTGCTAATTTCAGCCTCTGGTTTTATGCAGCACCCCAAGCCACCTTTCCCCATAAGCAAGCACTAGTTGGTTTTCTAAATTTGAGACCCTGTTCTGTTTTGTAATTCAGTTCATGTGTAGTCAAGTTTACATTCCGTGTATTAGTGATATCTTATGATGTTTCTTTTTCTGTGTGACGTAGTTTACGTAGAATCACCGTACCTGCATCCACTCACTATGCCGCTACGGGCCTGATGACGCAGATTTCATTGCTGAGTGATATTGCATTGTACGTACGTGCCACAACTTCTTTATCCATTTTTTGCTTTCTGGGATATTTACCTGATACTGTAGACGAGCTTCTTGTGAACACAGCCGTCCCAAATATTGGGGTGGCTGTCTGTTTTTTATTTTAATTTCCGTAAGCTATAGGACCATAAGTGGAAGTGCCATAGGCTGTGTTGCTTTGTTTCTTACGTGTTTCAGGAAACACCATACATTTCTCCAGGGTGGCTGCTGGCAATTTACATCCTGCCAATCAGCATAACAAGGCTCCCTGTTCTCCATATCCTGTCCTACCTTTCTGGATTTTACACTTTTTTCAGATGGCCCTTTTGCCCGGGGGGCAGTGTGACTTCATTGTAGTGCAGATTTCCTTAACAGGCTTGCTTGGTTGGCCAAAAAGGGCGTATGCGTTTTTTCCTGAATATATTCAGGAAAAAACGCATATGCCCTTTTTGGCCAAGTGCATCATTGTCGACGTTCTGCCTCTTTTCCTATGCTTTCAGGGCAATTCCAGTCTACCCCCTGCAATCGTTTTCCTGAAATACTGCCCTGCTTTCTAGTCCCCTTCGCAGGCTTACTTCAATATATTTTTGGAGGATAGCTGTCAATTATAACTCTGCAGGTTTGTGAATTACAGTGCCCCTGAGCTCCTTTCTTCAACTCGCTTTCTTGTGAGCTGGGCACAAAACCGCAGGATTGCTTCAGGCCCTAATCTGTTTCCAGCACGGCACACTGAGCCTTTGTTTAATTCCTCTTCCTGGTGGGCAATGAGCGTTACATTTGCCCGTGCAGACACCTACAGCTAGTCTCTCATTGTTTCTCCCTATTCCTGTTCATCTTGCACAGAAATTGCAAGCTGTGCCAAAGAGGAGGTTAAAGGCACTGACTCTCCAAGCGGGGAGAGTGTTAGTAAAGCATCTGGAAGGGTGAACACGAGGACCAGGATACGAAAACTGAGATGCATTTTAAATCGTTTCCCAATCACACGGTAGACGATACTCTGTGTTTCCCATGCATGTTTTAGCTGGAGGAAGAATGCCTTGAACCTGGAGAGTTGGGACCCATGGAATGGGTACCATGCAGTATGACTTCAAAGGGTCTGCATTTGCTCACCGAAACTCACCAGTGCTATCAGCCTGAAGTGTCCAGCCTTATGTCTCAACCAGCTCTGGGTGTAGATGTGGTAAATCCCGGTTGCATCACATGCCCTGAGTGAATTATTTAAGAATTGCTCTCTATTTCACTGTCTTTTTGTTTTGTTTTCGAAATTTATTTTGATAATGGGATTTATCGGATTTTCACTGCTGCGTTTCCGCCGCTGTACACACGCTTGATTCTCTTACGGAGACATATATTTCCATGGGTTTTAAGATTCTTCCTAGTCAGGTATATTCCTAGGCGTTGAATATGTGGTGTTGGGTCCATTTCGTTGAGCAAGCAGTAGGTCTTGTCTATTACATATTTGGCTTATGGAAAGTTATCTGTGCTAATTTCAGCCTCTGGTTTTATGCAGCACCCCAAGCCACCTTTCCCCATAAGCAAGCACTAGTTGGTTTTCTAAATTTGACACCCTGTTCTGTTTTGTAATTCAGTTCATGTGTAGTCAAGTTTACATTCCGTGTATTAGTGATATCTTATGATGTTTCTTTTTCTGTGTGACGTAGTTCACGTAGAATCACCGTACCTGCATCCACTCACTATGCCGCTACGGGCCTGATGACGCAGATTTCATTGCTGAGTGATATTGCATTGTACGTACGTGCTACAACTTCTTTATCCATTTTTTGTTTTCTGGGATATTTACCTGATACTGTAGACGAGCTTCTTGTGAACACAGCCGTCCCAAATATTGGGGTGGCTGTCTGTTTTTGATTTTAATTTCCGTAAGCTATAGGACCATAAGTGGAAGTGCCATAGGCTGTGTTGCTTTGTTTCTTACGTGTTTCAGGAAACACCATACACTTCTCCAGGGTGGCTGCTGGCAATTTACATCCTGCCAATCAGCATAACAAGGCTCCCTGTTCTCCATATCCTGTCCTACCTTTCTGGATTTTACACTATTTTCAGATGGCCCTTTTCCCCGGGGGCCAGTGAGACTTCATTGTAGTGCAGATTTCCTTTAAAGGCTTGCTTGGTTGGCCAAAAAGGGCGTATGCGTTTTTTCCTGAATATATTCAGGAAAAAACGCATATGCCCTTTTTGGCCAAGTGCATCATTGTCGACGTTGTGCCTCTTTTCCTATGCTTTCAGGGCAATTCCAGTCTACCCCCTGCAATCGTTTTCCTGAAATTCTGCCCTGCTTTCAAGTCCCCTTCGCAGGCTTACTTCAATATATTTTTGGAGGATAGCTGTCAATTATAACTCTGCAGGTTTGTGAATTACAGTGCCCCTGAGCTCCTTTCTTCAACTCGCTTTCTTGTGAGCTGTGCACAAAACCGCAGGATTGCTTCAGGCCCTAATCTGTTTCCAGCAAGGCACACTGAGCCTTTGTTTAATTCCTCTTCCTGGTGGGCAATGAGCGTTACATTTGCCCGTGCAGACACCTACAGCTAGTCTCTCATTGGTTCTCCCTATTCCTGTTCATCTTGCACAGAATTTGCAAGCTGTGCCAAAGAGGAGGTTAAAGGCACTGACTCTCCAAGCGGGGAGAGTGTTAGTAAAGCATCTGGAAGGGTGAACACGAGGACCAGGATACGAAAACTGAGATGCATTTTAAATCGTTTCCCAATCACACGGTAGACGATACTCTGTGTTTCCCATGCATGTTTTAGCTGGAGGAAGAATGCCTTGAACCTGGAGAGTTGGGACCCATGGAATGGGTACCATGCAGTATGACTTCAAAGGGTCTGCATTTGCTCACCGAAACTCACCAATGCTATCAGCCTGAAGTGTCCAGCCTTATGTCTGAACCAGCTCTGGGTGTAGATGTGGTCAATCCCGGTTGCATCACATGCTCTGAGTGAATTATTTAAGAATTGCTCTCTATTTCACTGTCTTTGTTTTCGAAATTTATTTTGATAATGGGATTTATCGGATTTTCACTGCTGCGTTTCAGCCGCTGTACACACGCTTGATTCTCTTACGGAGACATATATATCCATGGGTTTTAAGATTCTTCCTAGTCAGGTATATTCCTAGGCGTTGAATATGTGGTGTTGGGTCCAATTCGTTGAGCAAGGAGTAGGTCTTTTTTATTACATATTTGGCTTATGGAAAGTTATCTGTGCTAATTTCAGTCTCTGGTTTTATGCAGCACCCCAAGGCACCTTTCACCATAACCAAGGACTAGTCGGTTTTCTAAATTTGAGACCCTGTTCTGTTTTGTAATTCAGTTCATGTGTAGTCAAGTTTACATTCCGTGTATTAGTGATATCTTATGATGTTTCTTTTTCTGTGTGACGTAGTTCACGTAGAATCACCGTACCTGCATCCACTTACTATGCCGCTACGGGCCTGATGACACAGATTTCATTGCTGAGTGATATTGCATTGCACGTACGTGCCACAATTTCTTTATCCATTTTTTGCTTTCTGGGATATTTACCTGATACTGTAGACGAGCTTCTTGTGAACACAGCCGTCCCAAATATTGGTGTGGCTGTCTGTTTTTGATTTTAATTTCCGTAAGCTATAGGACCATAAGTGGAAGTGCCATAGGCTGTGTTGCTTTGTTTCTTACGTGTTTCAGGAAACACCATACACTTCTCCAGAGTGGCTGTTCACAGTTTACATCCTGCCAATCAGCATAACAAGGCTCCCTGTTCTCCATATCCTGTCCTACCTTTCTGGATTTTACACTATTTTCAGATGGCCCTTTTGCCCGGGGGGGCAGTGAGATTTCATTGTAGTGTAGATTTCCTTTACAGGCTTGCTTGGTTGGCCAAAAAGGGCATATGCGTTTTTTCCTGAATATATTCAGGAAAAAATGCATACGCCCTTTTTGGCCAAGTGCATCATTGTCGACGTTGTGCCTCTTTTCCTATGCTTTCAGGGCAATTCCAGTCTACCCCCTGCAATCGTTTTCCTGAAATTCTGCCCCGCTTTCAAGTCCCCTTCGCAGGCTTACTTCAATATATTTTTGGAGGATAGCTGTCATTTATAACTCTGCAGGTTTGTGAAGTACAGTGCCCCTGAGCTCCTTTCTTCAACTCGCTTTCTTGTGAGCTGGGCACAAAACCGCAGCATTGCTTCAGGCCCTAATCTGTTTCCGGCAGGGCACGTTGAGCCTTTGGTTAATTCCTCTTCCTTTTGGGCAATGAGAGTTACATTTGCCCGTGCAGACACCTACAGCTAGTCTCTCATTGGTTCTCCCTATTCCTGTCCATCTTGCACAGAAATTGCAAGCTGTGCCAAAGAGGAGGTTAAAGGCACTGACTCTCCATGCGGGGAGAGTGTTAGTAAAGCATCTGGAATGGTGAACCCGAGGACCAGGATACGAAAACTGAGATGCATTTTAAATCGTTTCCCAATCACACGGTAGACGATACTCTGTGTTTCCCATGCATGTTTTAGCTGGAGGAAGAATGACTTGAACCTGAAGAGTTGGGACCCATGGAATGGGTACCATGCAGTATGACTTCAAAGGGTCTGCATTTGCTCACCAAAACTCACCAATGCTATCAGCCTGAAGTGTCCAGCCTTATGTCTCAACCAGCTCTGGGTGTAGATGTGGTCAATCCCGGTTGCATCACATGCCCTGAGTGAATTATTTAAGAATTGCTCTCTATTTCACTGTCTTTGTGTTTTGTTTTCGAAATTTATTTTGATAATGGGATTTATCGGATTTTCACTGCTGCGTTTCGGCCGCTGTACACACGCTTGATTCTCTTACGGAGACATATATTTCCATGGGTTTTAAGATTCTTCCTAGTCAGGTATATTCCTAGGCGTTGAATATGTGGTGTTGGGTCCATTTCGTTGAGCAAGGAGTAGGTCTTGTCTATTACATATTTGGCTTATGGAAAGTTATCTGTGCTAATTTCAGCCTCTGGTTTTATGCAGCACCCCAAGCCACCTTTCCCCATAAGCAAGCACTAGTTGGTTTTCTAAATTTGAGACCCTGTTCTGTTTTGTAATTCAGTTCATGTGTAGTCAAGTTTACATTCCGTGTATTAGTGATATCTTATGATGTTTCTTTTTCTGTGTGACGTAGTTTACGTAGAATCACCGTACCTGCATCCACTCACTATGCCGCTACGGGCCTGATGACGCAGATTTCATTGCTGAGTGATATTGCATTGTACGTACGTGCCACAACTTCTTTATCCATTTTTTGCTTTCTGGGATATTTACCTGATACTGTAGACGAGCTTCTTGTGAACACAGCCGTCCCAAATATTGGGGTGGCTGTCTGTTTTTTATTTTAATTTCCGTAAGCTATAGGACCATAAGTGGAAGTGCCATAGGCTGTGTTGCTTTGTTTCTTACGTGTTTCAGGAAGCACCATACATTTCTCCAGGGTGGCTGCTGGCAATTTACATCCTGCCAATCAGCATAACAAGGCTCCCTGTTCTCCATATCCTGTCCTACCTTTCTGGATTTTACACGTTTTTCAGATGGCCCTTTTGCCCGGGGGGCAGTGTGACTTCATTGTAGTGCAGATTTCCTTAACAGGCTTGCTTGGTTGGCCAAAAAGGGCGTATGCGTTTTTTCCTGAATATATTCAGGAAAAAACGCATATGCCCTTTTTGGCCAAGTGCATCATTGTCGACGTTCTGCCTCTTTTCCTATGCTTTCAGGGCAATTCCAGTCTACCCCCTGCAATCGTTTTCCTGAAATACTGCCCTGCTTTCTAGTCCCCTTCGCAGGCTTACTTCAATATATTTTTGGAGGATAGCTGTCAATTATAACTCTGCAGGTTTGTGAATTACAGTGCCCCTGAGCTCCTTTCTTCAACTCGCTTTCTTGTGAGCTGGGCACAAAACCGCAGGATTGCTTCAGGCCCTAATCTGTTTCCAGCACGGCACACTGAGCCTTTGTTTAATTCCTCTTCCTGGTGGGCAATGAGCGTTACATTTGCCCGTGCAGACACCTACAGCTAGTCTCTCATTGTTTCTCCCTATTCCTGTTCATCTTGCACAGAAATTGCAAGCTGTGCCAAAGAGGAGGTTAAAGGCACTGACTCTCCAAGCGGGGAGAGTGTTAGTAAAGCATCTGGAAGGGTGAACACGAGGACCAGGATACGAAAACTGAGATGCATTTTAAATCGTTTCCCAATCACACGGTGGACGATACTCTGGGTTTCCCATGCATGTTTAGCTGGAGGAAGAATCCCTTGAACCTGGAGAGTTGGGACCCATGGAATGGGTATCATGCAGTATGACTTCAAAGGGTCTGCATTTGCTCACCGAAACTCACCAATGCTATCAGCCTGAAGTGTCCAGCCTTATGTCTCAACCAGCTCTGGGTGTAGATGTGGTCAATCCCGGTTGCATCACATGCCCTGAGTGAATTATTTAAGAATTGCTCTCTATTTCACTGTCTTTGTGTTTTGTTTTCGAAATTTATTTTGATAATGGGATTTATCGGATTTTCACTGCTGCGTTTCTTCCGCTGTACACACGCTTGATTCTCTTACGGAGACATATATATCCATGGGTTTTAAGATTCTTCCGAGTCAGGTATATTCCTAGGCGTTGAATATGTGGTGTTGGGTCCATTTCGTTGAGCAAGGAGTAGGTCTTGTCTATTACATATTTGGCTTATGGAAAGTTACTGTGCTAATTTCAGTCTCTGGTTTTATGCAGCACCGCAACGCACCTTTCCCCATAAGCAAGCACTAGTTGGTTTTCTAAATTTGAGACCCTGTTCTTTTTTGTAATTCAGTTCATGTGTAGTCAAGTTTACATTCCGTGTATTAGTGATATCTTATGATGTTTCTTTTTCTGTGTGACGTAGTTCATGTAGAATCACCGTATCTGCATCCACTCACTGTGCCGCTACGGACCTGATGACACAGATTTCATTGCTGAGTGATATTGCATTGCACGTATGTGCCACAACTTCTTTATCCATTTTTGCTTTCTGTGATATTTACCTGGTACTGTAGACGAGCTTCTTGGGAACACAGCCATCCCAAATATTGGGGTGGCTGTCTGTTTTTGATTTTAATTTCCGTAAGCTATAGGACCATAAGTGGAAGTGCCATAGGCTGTGTTGCTTTGTTTCTTACGTGTTTAAGGAAACACCATACAATTCTCCAGGGTGGCTGCTGGCAATTTACATCCTGCCAATTAGCATAACAAGGCTCCCTGTTCTCCATATCCTGTCCTACCTTTCTGGATTTTACACTTTTTTCAGATGGCCCTTTTGCCCGGGGAGGGGCAGTGAGATTTCATTGTAGTGCAGATTTCCTTTACAGGCTTGCTTGGTTGGCCAAAAAGGGCGTATGCGTTTTTTCCTGAATATATTCAGGAAAAAACGCATACGCCCTTTTTGGCCAAGTGCATCATTGTCGACGTTCTGCCTCTTTTCCTATGCTTTCAGGGCAATTCCAGTCTACCCCCTGCAATCGTTTTCCTGAAATTCAGCCCCGCTTTCAAGTCCCCTTCGCAGGCTTACTTCAATATATTTTTGGAGGATAGCTGTCATTTATAACTCTGCAGGTTTGTGAAGTACAGTGCCCCTGAGCTCCTTTCTTCAACTCGCTTTCTTGTGAGCTGGGCACAAAACCGCAGGATTGCTTCAGGCCCTAATCTGTTTCTGGCAGGGCACACTGAGCATTTGTTTAATTCCTCTTCCTGGTGGGTAATGAGCGTTACATTTGCCCGTGCAGACACCTACAGCTAGTCTCTCATTGGTTCTCCCTATTCCTGTTCATCTTGCACAGAAATGGCAAGCTGTGCCAAACAGGAGGTTAAAGGCACTGACTCTCCAAGCGGGGAGAGTGTTAGTAAAGCATCTGGAATGGTGAACCCGAGGACCAGGATACGCAAACTGAGATACATTTTAAATCGTTTCCCAATCACACGGTGGACGATACTCTGGGTTTCCCATGCATGTTTTAGCTGGAGGAAGAATGCCTTGAACCTGGAGAGTTGGGACCCATGGAATGGGTACCATGCAGTATGACTTCAAAGGGTCTGCATTTGCTCACCGAAACTCACCAGTGCTATCAGCCAGAAGTGTCCAGCCTTATGTCTGAACCAGCTCTGGGTGTAGATGTGGTCAATCCCGGTTGCATCACATGCCCTGAGTGAATTATTTAAGAATTGCTCTCTATTTCACTGTCTTTGTGTTTAGTTTTCGAAATTTATTTTGATAATGGGATTTATCGGATTTTCACTGCTGCATTTCCGCCGCTGTACACACGCTTGATTCTCTTACGGAGACATATATATCCATGGGTTTTAAGATTCTTCCTAGTCAGGTATATTCTTAGGCGTTGAATATGTGGTGTTGAGTCCATTTCGTTGAGCAAGGAGTAGGTCTTGTCTATTACATATTTGGCTTATGGAATGTTATCTGTGCTAATTTCAGTCTCTGGTTTTATGCAGCACCCCAACGCACATTTCCCCATAAGCAAGCACTAGTTGGTTTTCTAAATTTGAGACCCTGTTCTGTTTTGTAATTCAGTTCATGTGTAGTCAAGTTTACATTCCGTGTATTAGTGATATCTTATGATGTTTCTTTTTCTGTGTGACGTAGTTCACGTAGAATCACCGTACCTGCATCCACTGACTATGCCGCTACGGGCCTGATGACACAGATTTCATTGCTGAGTGATATTGCATTGCACGTACGTGCCACAACTTCTTTATCCATTTTTTGCTTTCTGGGATATTTACCTGATACTGTAGACGAGCTTCTTGTCAACACAGCCATCCCAAATATTGGGGTGGCTGTCTGTTTTTGATTTTAATTTCCGTAAGCTATAGGACCATAAGTGGAAGTGCCATAGGCTGTGTTGCTTTGTTTCTTACGTGTTTCAGGAAACACCATACACTTCTCCAGGGTGGCTGCTGGCAATTTACATCCTGCCAATCAGCATAACAAGGCTCCCTGTTCTCCATATCCTGTCCTACCTTTCAGGATTTTACACTTTTTTCAGATGGCCCTTTTGCCCGGGGGGGCAGTGAGATTTCATTGTAGTGCAGATTTCCTTTACAGGCTTGCTTGGTTGGCCAAAAAGGGCGTATGCGTTTTTTCCTGAATATATTCAGGAAAAAACGCATACGCCCTTTTTGGCCAAGTGCATCATTGTCGACGTTCTGCCTCTTTTCCTATGCTTTCAGGGCAATTCCAGTCTACCCCCTGCAATCGTTTTCCTGAAATTCAGCCCCGCTTTCAAGTCTCCTTCGCAGGCTTACTTTAATATATTTTTGGAGGATAGCTGTCATTTATAACTCTGCAGGTTTGTGAAGTACAGTGCCCCTGAGCTCCTTTCTTCAACTCGCTTTCTTGTGAGCTGGGCACAAAACCGCAGGATTGCTTCAGGCCCTAATCTGTTTCCAGCAGGGCACACTGAGCCTTTGTTTAATTCCTCTTCCTGGTGGGCAATGAGCGTTACATTTTCCCGTGCAGACACCTACAGCTAGTCTCTCATTGGTTCTCCCTATTCCTGTTCATCTTGCACAGAAATGGCAAGCTGTGCCAAACAGGAGGTTAAAGGCACTGACTCTCCAAGCGGGGAGAGTGTTAGTAAAGCATCTGGAATGGTGAACCCGAGGACCAGGAAACGAAAACTGAGATGCATTTTAAATCATTTCCCAATCACACGGTGGACGATACTCTGGGTTTCCCATGCATGTTTTAGCTGGAGGAAGAATCCCTTGAACCTGGAGAGTTGGGACCCATGGAATGGGTACCATGCAGTATGACTTCAAAGGGTCTGCATTTGCTCACCGAAACTCACCAATGCTATCAGCCTGAAGTGTCCAGCCTTATGTCTGAACCAGCTCTGGGTGTAGATGTGGTCAATCCCGGTTGCATCACATGCCCTGAGTGAATTAGTTAAGAATTGCTCTCTATTTCACTGTCTTTGTGTTTTGTTTTCGAAATTTATTTTGATAATGGGATTTATCGGATTTTCACTGCTGCGTTTCGGCCGCTGTACACACGCTTGATTCTCTTACAGAGACATATATATCCATGGGTTTTAAGATTTTTCCTATTCAGGTATATTCCTAGGCGTTGAATATGTGGTGTTGGGTCCATTTCTTTGAGCAAGGAGTAGGTCTTGTCTATTACATATTTGGCTTATGGAAAGTTATCTGTGCTAATTTCATTCTCTGGTTTTATGCAGCACCCCAAGGCACCTTTCCCCATAAGCAAGCACTAGTTGGTTTTCTAAATTTGAGACCCTGTTCTTTTTTGTAATTCAGTTCATGTGTAGTCAAGTTTACATTCCGTGTATTAGTGATATCTTATGATGTTTCTTTTTCTGTGTGACGTAGTTCACGTAGAATCACCGTACCTGCATCCACTCACTATGCCGATACGGGCCTGATGACACAGATTTCATTGCTGAGTGATATTGCATTGTACGTACGTGCCACAACTTCTTTATCCATTTTTTAGTTTCTGGGATATTTACCTGATACTGTAGACGAGCTTCTTGTGAACACAGCCGTCCCAAATATTGGGGTGGCTGTCTCTTTTTGATTTTAATTTCCGTAAGCTATAGGACCATAAGTGGAATTGCCATAGGCTGTGTTGCTTTGTTTCTTACGTGTTTCAGGAAACACCATACACTTCTCCAGGGTGGCTGCTGGCAATTTACATCCTGCCAATCAGCATAACAAGGCTCCCTGTTCTCCATATCCTGTCCTACCTTTCTGGATTTTACACTTTTTTCAGATGGCCCTTTTGCCCGGGGGGGCAGTGAGATTTCATTGTAGTGCAGATTTCCTTTACAGGCTTGCTTGGTTGGCCAAAAAGGGCGTATGCGTTTTTTCCTGAATATATTCAGGAAAAAACGCATACGCCCTTTTTGGCCAAGTGCATCATTGTCGACGTTGTGCCTCTTTTCCTATGCTTTCAGGGCAATTCCAGTCTACCCCCTGCAATCGTTTTCCTTAAATTCAGCCCCACTTTCAAGTCCCCTTCGCAGGCTTACTTCAATATATTTTTGGAGGATAGCTGTCATTTATAACTCTGCAGGTTTGTGAAGTACAGTGCCCCTGAGCTCCTTTCTTCAACTCGCTTTCTTGTGAGCTGGGCACAAAACCGCAGGATTGCTTCAGGCCCTAATCTGTTTCCAGCAGGGCACACTGAGCCTTTGTTTATTTCCTCTTCCTGGTGGGCAATGAGCGTTACATTTGCCCGTGCAGACACCTACAGCTAGTCTCTCATTGGTTCTCCCTATTCCTGTTCATCTTGCACAGAAATTGCAAGCTGTGCGAAACAGGAGGTTAAAGGCACTGACTCTCCAAGCAGGGAGAGTGATAGTAAAGCATCTGGAATGGTGAACCCGAGGACCAGGAAACGAAAACTGAGATGCATTTTAAATCGTTTCCCAATCACACGGTGGACGATACTCTGGGTTTCCCATGCATGTTTTAGCTGGAGGAAGAATCCCTTGAACCTGGAGAGTTGGGACCCATGGAATGGGTACCATGCAGTATGACTTCAAAGGGTCTGCATTTGCTCACCGAAACTCACCAATGCTATCAGCCTGAAGTGTCCAGCCTTATGTCTTAACCAGCTCTGGGTGTAGATGTGGTCAATCCCTGTTGCACCACATGCCCTGAGTGAATTAGTTAAGAATTGCTCTCTATTTCACTGTCTTTGTGTTTTGTTTTCGAAATTTATTTTGATAATGGGATTTATCGGATTTTCACTGCTGCGTTTCGGCCGCTGTACACACGCTTGATTCTCTTATGGAGACATATATATCCATGGGTTTTAAGATTTTTCCTAGTCAGGTATATTCCTAGGCGTTGAATATGTGGTGTTGGGTCCATTTCGTTGAGCAAGGAGTAGGTCTTGTCTATTACATATTTGGCTTATGGAAAGTTATCTGTGCTAATTTCAGTCTCTGGTTTTATGCAGCACCCCAAGGCACCTTTCCCCATAAGCAAGCACTAGTTGGTTTTCTAAATTTGAGACCCGGTTCTTTTTTGTAATTCAGTTCATGTGTAGTCAAGTTTACATTCCGTGTATTAGTGATATCTTATGATGTTTCTTTTTCTGTGTGACGTAGTTCACGTAGAATCACCGTACCTGCATCCACTCACTATGCCGCTACGGGCCTGATGACACAGATTTCATTGCTGAGTGATATTGCATTGTACGTACGTGCCACAACTTCTTTATCCATTTTTTGCTTTCTGGGATATTTACCTGATACTGTAGACGAGCTTCTTGTGAACACAGCCGTCCCAAATATTGGGGTGGCTGTCTCTTTTTGATTTTAATTTCCGTAAGCTATAGGACCATAAGTGGAAGTGCCATAGGCTGTGTTGCTTTGTTTCTTACGTGTTTCAGGAAACACCATACACTTCTCCAGGGTGGCTGTTCACAATTTACATCCTGCCAATCAGCATAACAAGGCTCCCTGTTCTCCATATCCTGTCCTATCTTTCTGGATTTTACACATTTTTCAGATGGCCCTTTTGCCTGGGGGGGCAGGGAGATTTCATTGTAGTGCAGATTTACTTTACAGGCTTGCTTGGTTGGACAAAAAGGGCGTATGCGTTTTTTCCTGAATATATTCAGGAAAAAACGCATACGCCCTTTTTGGCCAAGTGCATCATTGTCGACGTTCTGCCTCTTTTCCTATGCTTTCAGGGCAATTCCAGTCTACCCCCTGCAATCGTTTTCCTGAAATTCAGCCCCGCTTTCAAGTCCCCTTCGCAGGCTTACTTCAATATATTTTTGGAGGATAGCTGTCATTTATAACTCTGCAGGTTTGTGAAGTACAGTGCCCCTGAGCTCCTTTCTTCAACTCGCTTTCTTGTGAGCTGGGCACAAAACCGCAGGATTGCTTCAGGCCCTAATCTGTTTCCAGCAGGGCACACTGAGCCTTTGTTCAATTCCTCTTCCTGGTGGGCAATGAGCATTACATTTGCCCGTGCAGACACCTACAGCTAGTCTCTCATTGGTTCTCCCTATTCCTGTTCATCTTGCACAGAAATGGCAAGCTGTGCCAAACAGGAGGTTAAAGGCACTGACTCTCCAAGCGGGGAGAGTTTTAGTAAAGCATCTGGAATGGTGAACCCGAGGACCAGGATACGAAAACTGAGATGCATTTTAAATCGTTCCCCAATCACACGGTGGACGATACTCTGGGTTTCCCATGCATGTTTTAGCTGGAGGAAGAATGCCTTGAACCTGGAGAGTTGGGACCCATGGAATGGGTACCATGCAGTATGACTTCAAAGGGTCTGCATTTGCTCACCGAAACTCACCAGTGCTATCAGCCAGAAGTGTCCAGCCTTATGTCTCAACCAGCTCTGGGTGTAGATGTGGGCAATCCTGGTTGCATCACATGCCCTGAGTGAATTATTTAAGAATTGCTCTCTATTTCCCTGTCTTTGTGTTTTGTTTTCGAAATTTATTTTGATAATGGGATTTATCGGATTTTCACTGCTGCGTTTCGGCCGCTGTACACACGCTTGATTCTCTTACGGAGACATATATATCCATGGGTTTTAAGATTCTTCCTAGTCAGGTATATTCCTAGGCGTGGAATATGTGGTGTTGAGTCCATTTCGTTGAGCAAGGAGTAGGTCTTGTCTATTACATATTTGGCTTATGGAATGTTATCTGTGCTAATTTCAGTCTCTGGTTTTATGCGGCACCCCAAGGCACCTTTCCCCATAAGCAAGCACTAGTTGGTTTTCTAAATTTGAGACCCTGTTCTGTTTTGTTATTCAGTTCATGTGTAGTCAAGTTTACATTCCGTGTATTAGTGATATCTTATGATGTTTCTTTTTCTGTGTGACGTAGTTCACGTAGAATCACCGTACCTGCATCCACTTACTATGCCGCTACGGGCCTGATGACACAGATTTCATTGCTGAGTGATATTGCATTGCACGTACGTGCCACAACTTCTTTATCCATTTTTTGCTTTCTGGGATATTTACCTGATACTGTAGACGAGCTTCTTGTGAACACAGCCGTCCCAAATATTGGGGTGGCTGTCTGTTTTTGATTTTAATTTCCGTAAGCTATAGGACCATAAGTGGAAGTGCCATAGGCTGTGTTGCTTTGTTTCTTACGTGTTTCAGGAAACACCATACACTTCTCCAGGGTGGCTGCTGGCAATTTACATCCTGCCAATCAGCATAACAAGGCTCCCTGTTCTCCATATCCTGTCCTACCTTTCTGGATTTTACACTTTTTTCAGATGGCCCTTTTGCCCGGGGGGGCAGTGAGATTTCATTGTAGTGCAGATTTCCTTTACAGGCTTGCTTGGTTGGCCAAAAAGGGCGTATGCGTTTTTTCCTGAATATATTCAGGAAAAAACGCATATGCCCTTTTTGGCCAAGTGCATCATTGTCGACGTTGTGCCTCTTTTCCTATGCTTTCAGGGCAATTCCAGTCTACCCCCTGCAATCGTTTTCCTGAAATTCAGCCCCGCTTTCAAGTCCCCTTCGCAGGCTTACTTCAATATATTTTTGGAGGATAGCTGTCATTTATAACTCTGCAGGTTTGTGAAGTACAGTGCCCCTGAGCTCCTTTCTTCAACTCGCTTTCTTGTGAGATGGGCACAAAACCGCAGGATTGCTTCAGGCCCTAATCTGTTTCCAGCAGGGCACACTGAGCCTTTGTTTAATTCCTCTTCCTGGTGGGCAATGAGCGTTACATTTTCCCGTGCAGACACCTACAGCTAGTCTCTCATTGGTTCTCCCTATTCCTGTTCATCTTGCACAGAAATGGCAAGCTGTGCCAAACAGGAGGTTAAAGGCACTGACTCTCCAAGCGGGGAGAGTGTTAGTAAAGCATCTGGAATGGTGAACCCGAGGATCAGGATACGAAAATTGAGATGCATTTTAAATCGTTTCCCAATCACACGGTGGACGATACTCTGGGTTTCCCATGCATGTTTTAGCTGGAGGAAGAATGCCTTGAACCTGGAGAGTTGGGACCCATGGAATGGGTACCATGCAGTATGACTTCAAAGGGTCTGCATTTGCTCACCGAAACTCACCAGTGCTATCAGCCTGAAGTGTCCAGCCTTATGTCTGAAACAGCTCTGGGTGTAGATGTGGCCAATCCCGGTTGCATCACATGCCCTGAGTGAATTATTAAAGAATTGCTCTCTATTTCACTGTCTTTGTGATTTGTTTTCGAAATTTATTTTGATAATGGGATTTATCGGATTTTCACTGCTGCATTTCCGCCGCTGTACACACGCTTGATTCTCTTACGGAGACATATATATCCATGGGTTTTAAGATTCTTCCTAGTCAGGTATATTCCTAGGCGTTGAATATGTGGTGTTGAGTCCAATTCGTTGAGCAAGGAGTAGGTCTTGTCTATTACATATTTGGCTTATGGAATGTTATCTGTGCTAATTTCAGTCTCTGGTTTTATGCAGCACCCCAACGCACCTGTCCCCATAAGCAAGCACTAGTTGGTTTTCTAAATTTGAGACCCTGTTCTGTTTTGTAATTCAGTTCATGTGTAGTCAAGTTTACATTCCATGTATTAGTGATATCTTATGATGTTTCTTTTTCTGTGTGACGTAGTTCACGTAGAATCACCGTACCTGCATCCACTTACTATGCCGCTACGGGCCTGATGACACATATTTCATTGCTGAGTGATAATGCATTGTACGTACGTGCCACAACTTCTTTATCCATTTTTTGCTTTCTGGGATATTTACCTGATACTGTAGACGAGCTTCTTGGGAACACAGCCGTCCCAAATATTGGGGTGGCTGTCTGTTTTTGATTTTAATTTCCGTAAGCTATAGGACCATAAGTGGAAGTGCCATAGGCTGTGTTGCTTTGTTTCTTATGTGTTTCAGGAAACACCATACACTTCTCCAGGGTGGCTGCTGGCAATTTACATCCTGCCAATCAGCATAACAAGGCTCCCTGTTCTCCATATCCTGTCCTACCTTTCTGGATTTTACACTTTTTTCAGATGGCCCTTTTGCCCGGGGGGTCAGTGAGATTTCATTGTAGTGCAGATTTCCTTTACAGGCTTGCTTGGTTGGCCAAAGAGGGCGTATGCGTTTTTTCCTGAATATATTCAGGAAAAAACGCATACGCCCTTTTTGGCCAAGTGCATCATTGTCTACGTTGTGCCTCTTTTCCTATGCTTTCAGGGCAATTCCAGTCTACCCCCTGCAATCGTTTTCCTGAAATTCAGCCCCGCTTTCAAGTCCCCTTCGCAGGCTTACTTCAATATATTTTTGGAGGATAGCTGTCATTTATAACTCTGCAGGTTTGTGAAGTACAGTGCCCCTGAGCTCCTTTCTTCAACTCGCTTTCTTGTGAGCTGGGCACAAAACCGCAGGATTGCTTCAGGCCCTAATCTGTTTCCAGCAGGGCACACTGAGCCTTTGTTTAATTCCTCTTCCTGGTGGGCAATGAGCATTACATTTGCCCGTGCAGACACCTACAGCTAGTCTCTCATTGGTTCTCCCTATTCCTGTTCATCTTGCACAGAAATGGCAAGCTGTGCCAAACAGGAGGTTAAAGGCACTGACTCTCCAAGCGGGGAGAGTTTTAGTAAAGCATCTGGAATGGTGAACCCGAGGACCAGGATACGAAAACTGAGATGCATTTTAAATCGTTCCCCAATCACACGGTGGACGATACTCTGGGTTTCCCATGCATGTTTTACCTGGAGGAAGAATGCCTTGAACCTGGAGAGTTGGGACCCATGGAATGGGTACCATGCAGTATGACTTCAAAGGGTCTGCATTTGCTCACCGAAACTCACCAGTGCTATCAGCCAGAAGTGTCCAGCCTTATGTCTCAACCAGCTCTGGGTGTAGATGTGGGCAATCCCGGTTGCATCACATGCCCTGAGTGAATTATTTAAGAATTGCTCTCTATTTCACTGTCTTTGTGTTTTGTTTTCGAAATTTATTTTGATAATGGGATTTATCGGATTTTCACTGCTGCATTTCCGCCGCTGTACACACGCTTGATTCTCTTACGGAGACATATATATCCATGGGTTTTAAGATTCTTCCTAGTCAGGTATATTCCTAGGCGTGGAATATGTGGTGTTGAGTCCATTTCGTTGAGCAAGGAGTAGGTCTTGTCTATTACATATTTGGCTTATGGAATGTTATCTGTGCTAATTTCAGTCTCTGGTTTTATGCGGCACCCCAAGGCACCTTTCCCCATAAGCAAGCACTAGTTGGTTTTCTAAGTTTGAGACCCTGTTCTGTTTTGTTATTCAGTTCATGTGTAGTCAAGTTTACATTACGTGTATTAGTGATATCTTATGATGTTTCTTTTTCTGTGTGACGTAGTTCACGTAGAATCACCGTACCTGCATCCACTTACTATGCCGCTACGGGCCTGATGACACAGATTTCATTGCTGAGTGATATTGCATTGCACGTACGTGCCACAACTTCTTTATCCATTTTTTGCTTTCTGGGATATTTACCTGATACTGTAGACGAGCTTCTTGTGAACACAGCCGTCCCAAATATTGGGGTGGCTGTCTGTTTTTGATTTTAATTTCCGTAAGCTATAGGACCATAAGTGGAAGTGCCATAGGCTGTGTTGCTTTGTTTCTTACGTGTTTCAGGAAACACCATACACTTCTCCAGGGTGGCTGCTGGCAATTTACATCCTGCCAATCAGCATAACAAGGCTCCCTGTTCTCCATATCCTGTCCTACCTTTCTGGATTTTACACTTTTTTCAGATGGCCCTTTTGCCCGGGGGGGCAGTGAGATTTCATTGTAGTGCAGATTTCCTTTACAGGCTTGCTTGGTTGGCCAAAAAGGGCGTATGCGTTTTTTCCTGAATATATTCAGGAAAAAACGCATATGCCCTTTTTGGCCAAGTGCATCATTGTCGACGTTGTGCCTCTTTTCCTATGCTTTCAGGGCAATTCCAGTCTACCCCCTGCAATCGTTTTCCTGAAATTCAGCCCCGCTTTCAAGTCCCCTTCGCAGGCTTACTTCAATATATTTTTGGAGGATAGCTGTCATTTATAACTCTGCAGGTTTGTGAAGTACAGTGCCCCTGAGCTCCTTTCTTCAACTCGCTTTCTTGTGAGATGGGCACAAAACCGCAGGATTGCTTCAGGCCCTAATCTGTTTCCAGCAGGGCACACTGAGCCTTTGTTTAATTCCTCTTCCTGGTGGGCAATGAGCGTTACATTTTCCCGTGCAGACACCTACAGCTAGTCTCTCATTGGTTCTCCCTATTCCTGTTCATCTTGCACAGAAATGGCAAGCTGTGCCAAACAGGAGGTTAAAGGCACTGACTCTCCAAGCGGGGAGAGTGTTAGTAAAGCATCTGGAATGGTGAACCCGAGGACCAGGATACGAAAACTGAGATGCATTTTAAATCGTTTCCCAATCACACGGTGGACGATACTCTGGGTTTCCCATGCATGTTTTAGCTGGAGGAAGAATGCCTTGAACCTGGAGAGTTGGGACCCATGGAATGGGTACCATGCAGTATGACTTCAAAGGGTCTGCATTTGCTCACCGAAACTCACCAGTGCTATCAGCCTGAAGTGTCCAGCCTTATGTCTCAACCAGCTCTGGGTGTAGATGTGGTCAATCCCGGTTGCATCACATGCCCTGAGTGAATTATTTAAGAATTGCTCTCTATTTCACTGTCTTTGTGTTTTGTTTTCGAAATTTATTTTGATAATGGGATTTATCGGATTTTCACTGCTGCATTTCCGCCGCTGTACACACGCTTGATTCTCTTACGGAGACATATATATCCATGGGTTTTAAGATTCTTCCTAGTCAGGTATATTCCTAGGCGTTGAATATGTGGTGTTGAGTCCAATTCGTTGAGCAAGGAGTAGGTCTTGTCTATTACATATTTGGCTTATGGAATGTTATCTGTGCTAATTTCAGTCTCTGGTTTTATGCAGCACCCCAACGCACCTGTCCCCATAAGCAAGCACTAGTTGGTTTTCTAAATTTGAGACCCTGTTCTGTTTTGTAATTCAGTTCATGTGTAGTCAAGTTTACATTCCATGTATTAGTGATATCTTATGATGTTTCTTTTTCTGTGTGACGTAGTTCACGTAGAATCACCGTACCTGCATCCACTTACTATGCCGCTACGGGCCTGATGACACATATTTCATTGCTGAGTGATAATGCATTGTACGTACGTGCCACAACTTCTTTATCCATTTTTTGCTTTCTGGGATATTTACCTGATACTGTAGACGAGCTTCTTGGGAACACAGCCGTCCCAAATATTGGGGTGGCTGTCTGTTTTTGATTTTAATTTCCGTAAGCTATAGGACCATAAGTGGAAGTGCCATAGGCTGTGTTGCTTTGTTTCTTACGTGTTTCAGGAAACACCATACACTTCTCCAGGGTGGCTGCTGGCAATTTACATCCTGCCAATCAGCATAACAAGGCTCCCTGTTCTCCATATCCTGTCCTACCTTTCTAGCTTTTACACTTTTTTCAGATGGCCCTTTTGCCCGGGGGGTCAGTGAGATTTCATTGTAGTGCAGATTTCCTTTACAGGCTTGCTTGGTTGGCCAAAGAGGGCGTATGCGTTTTTTCCTGAATATATTCAGGAAAAAACGCATACGCCCTTTTTGGCCAAGTGCATCATTGTCTACGTTGTGCCTCTTTTCCTATGCTTTCAGGGCAATTCCAGTCTACCCCCTGCAATCGTTTTCCTGAAATTCAGCCCCGCTTTCAAGTCCCCTTCGCAGGCTTACTTCAATATATTTTTGGAGGATAGCTGTCATTTATAACTCTGCAGGTTTGTGAAGTACAGTGCCCCTGAGCTCCTTTCTTCAACTCGCTTTCTTGTGAGCTGGGCACAAAACCGCAGGATTGCTTCAGGCCCTAATCTGTTTCCAGCAGGGCACACTGAGCCTTTGTTTAATTCCTCTTCCTGGTGGGCAATGAGCGTTACATTTGCCCGTGCAGACACCTACAGCTAGTCTCTCATTGGTTCTCCCTATTCCTGTTCATCTTGCACAGAAATGGCAAGCTGTGCCAAACAGGAGATTAAAGGCACTGACTCTCCAAGCGGGGAGAGTGTTAGTAAAGCATCTGGAATGGTGAACCCGAGGACCAGGATACGAAAACTGAGATGCATTTTAAATCGTTTCCCAATCACACGGTGGACGATACTCTGGGTTTCCCATGCATGTTTTAGCTGGAGGAAGAATGCCTTGAACCTGGAGAGTTGGGACCCATGGAATGGGTACCATGCAGTATGACTTCAAAGGGTCTGCATTTGCTCACCGAAACTCACCACTGCTATCAGCCAGAAGTGTCCAGCCTTATGTCTCAACCAGCTCTGGGTGTAGATGTGGTCAATCCCGGTTGCATCACATGCCCTGAGTGAATTATTTAAGAATTGCTCTCTATTTCACTGTCTTTGTGTTTTGTTTTCGAAATTTATTTTGATAATGGGATTTATCGGATTTTCACTGCTGCATTTCCGCCGCTGTACACACGCTTGATTCTCTTACGGAGACATATATATCCATGGGTTTTAAGATTCTTCCTAGTCAGGTATATTCCTAGGCGTTGAATATGTGGTGTTGGGTCCATTTCGTTGAGCAAGGAGTAGGTCTTGTCTATTACATATTTGGCGTATGGAATGTTATCTGTGCTAATTTCAGTCTCTGGTTTTATGCAGCACCCCAACGCACCTTTCCCCATAAGCATGCACTAGTTGGTTTTCTAAATTTGAGACCCTGTTCTGTTTTGTAATTTAGTTCATGTGTACTCAAGTTTACATTCCGTGTATTAGTGATATCTTATGATGTTTCTTTTTCTGTGTGACGTAGTTCACGTAGAATCACCGTACCTGCATCCACTGACTATGCCGCTACGGGCCTGATGACACAGATTTCATTGCTGAGTGATATTGCATTGCACGTACGTGCCACAACTTCTTTATCCATTTTTTGCTTTCTGGGATATTTACCTGATACTGTAGACGAGCTTCTTGTGAACACAGCCGTCCCAAATATTGGGGTGGCTGTCTGTTTTTGATTTTAATTTCCGTAAGCTATAGGACCATAAGTGGAAGTGCCATAGGCTGTGTTGCTTTGTTTCTTACGTGTTTCAGGAAACACCATACACTTCTCCAGGGTGGCTGCTGGCAATTTACATCCTGCCAATCAGCATAACAAGGCTCCCTGTTCTCCATATCCTGTCCTACCTTTCTGGATTTTACACTTTTTTCAGATGGCCCTTTTGCCCGGGGGGGCAGTGAGATTTCATTGTAGTGCAGATTTCCTTTACAGGCTTGCTTGGTTGGCCAAAAAGGGCGTATGCGTTTTTTCCTGAATATATTCAGGAAAAAACGCATACGCCCTTTTTGGCCAAGTGCATCATTGTCGACGTTGTGCCTCTTTTCCTATGCTTTCAGGGCAATTCCAGTCTACCCCCTGCAATCGTTTTCCTGAAATTCAGCCCCGCTTTCAAGTCCCCTTCGCAGGCTTACTTCAATATATTTTTGGAGGATAGCTGTCATTTATAACTCTGCAGGTTTGTGAAGTACACTGCCCCTGAGCTCCTTTCTTCAACTCGCTTTCTTGTGAGCTGGGCACAAAACCGCAGGATTGCTTCAGGCCCTAATCTGTTTCCAGCAGGGCACACTGAGCCTTTGTTTAATTCCTCTTCCTGGTGGGCAAAGAGCGTTACATTTGCCCGTGCAGACACCTACAGCTAGTCTCTCATTGGTTCTCCCTATTCCTGTTCATCTTGCACAGAAATTGCAAGCTGTGCGAAACAGGAGGTTAAAGGCACTGACTCTCCAAGCGGGGAGAGTGTTAGTAAAGCATCTGGAATGGTGAACCCGAGGACCAGGAAACGAAAACTGAGATGCATTTTAAATCATTTCCCAATCACACGGTGGACGATACTCTGGGTTTCCCATGCATGTTTTAGCTGGAGGAAGAATCCCTTGAACCTGGAGAGTTGGGACCCATGGAATGGGTACCATGCAGTATGACTTCAAAGGGTCTGCATTTGCTCACTGAAACTCACCAATGCTATCAGCCTGAAGTGTCCAGCCTTATGTCTCAACCAGCTCTGGTTGTAGATGTGGTCAATCCCGGTTGCATCACATGCCCTGAGTGAATTAGTTAAGAATTGCTCTGTATTTCACTGTCTTTGTGTTTTGTTTTCGAAATTTATTTTGATAATGGGATTTATCGGATTTTCACTGCTGCGTTTCGGCCGCTGTACACACGCTTGATTCTCTTACGGAGACATATATATCCATGGGTTTTAAGATTCTTCCTACTCAGGTATATTCCTAGGCGTTGAATATGTGGTGTTGGGTCCATTTCGTTGAGCAAGGAGTAGGTCTTGTCTATTACATATTTGGCTTATGGAAAGTTATCTGTGCTAATTTCAGTCTCTGGTTTTATGCAGCACCCCAAGGCACCTTTCCCCATAAGCAAGCACTAGTTGGTTTTCTAAATTTGAGACCCTGTTCTGTTTTGTAATTCAGTTCATGTGTAGTCAAGTTTACATTCCGTGTATTAGTGATATCTTATGATGTTTCTTTTTCTGTGTGACGTAGTTCACGTAGAATCACCGTACCTGCATCCACTCACTATGCCGCTACGGGCCTGATGACACAGATTTCATTGCTGAGTGATATTGCATTGTACGTACGTGCCACAACTTCTTTATCCATTTTTTGCTTTCTGGGATATTTACCTGATACTGTAGACGAGCTTCTTGTGAACACAGCCGTCCGAAATATTGGGGTGGCTGTCTGTTTTTGATTTTAATTTCCGTAAGCTATAGGACCATAAGTGGAAGTGCCATAGGCTGTGTTGCTTTGTTTCTTACGTGTTTCAGGAAACACCATACACTTCTCCATGGTGGCTGCTGGCAATTTACATCCTGCCAATCAGCATAACAAGGCTCCCTGTTCTCCATATCCTGTCCTACCTTTCTGGATTTTACACTTTTTTCAGATGGCCCTTTTGCCCGGGGTCGGGGGGCAGTGAGATTTCATTGTAGTGCAGATTTCCTTTACAGGCTTGCTTGGTTGGCCAAAAAGGGCGTATGCGTTTTTTCCTGAATATATTCAGGAAAAAACGCATACGCCCTTTTTGGCCAAGTGCATCATTGTCGACGTTCTGCCTCTTTTCCTATGCTTTCAGGGCAATTCCAGTCTACCCCCTGCAATCGTTTTCCTGAAATTCAGCCGCGCTTTCAAGTCCCCTTCGCAGGCTTACTTCAATATATTTTTGGAGGATAGCTGTCATTTATAACTCTGCAGGTTTGTGAAGTACCGTGCCCCTGAGCTCCTTTCTTCAACTCGCTTTCTTGTGAGCTGGGCACAAAACCGCAGGATTGCTTCAGGCCCTAATCTGTTTCCAGCAGGGCACACTGAGCCTTTGTTTAATTCCTCTTCCTGGTCGGCAATGAGCGTTACATTTGCCCGTGCAGACACCTACAGCTAGTCTCTCATTGGTTCTCCCTATTCCTGTTCATCTTGCACAGAAATTGCAAGCTGTGCGAAACAGGAGGTTAAAGGCACTGACTCTCCAAGCGAGGAGAGTGTTAGTAAAGCATCTGGAATGGTGAACCCGAGGACAAGGAAACGAAAACTGAGATGCATTTTAAATCATTTCCCAATCACACGGTGGACGATACTCTGGGTTTCCCATGCATGTTTTAGCTGGAGGAAGAATCCCTTGAACCTGGAGAGTTGGGACCCATGGAATGGGTACCATGCAGTATGACTTCAAAGGGTCTGCATTTGTTCACCGAAACTCACCAATGCAATCAGCCTGAAGAGTCCAGCCTTATGTCTCAACAAGCTCTGGGTGTAGATGTGGTCAATCCCGGTTGCATCACATGCCCTGAGTGAATTATTTAAGAATTGCTCTCTATTTCACTGTTTTTGTGTTTTGTTTTCGAAATTTATTTTGATAATGGGATTTATCGGATTTTCACTGCTGCGTTTCGGCCGATTTACACACGCTTGATTCTCTTACGGAGACATATATATCCATGGGTTTTAAGATTCTTCCTAGTCAGGTATATTCCTAGGCGTTGAATATGTGGTGTTGGGTCCATTTCGTTGAGCAAGGAGTAGGTCTTGTCTATTACATATTTGGCTTATGGAAAGTTATCTGTGTTAATTTCAGTCTCTGGTTTTATGCAGCTCCCCAAGGCACCTTTCCCCATAAGCAAGCACTAGTTGGTTTTCTAAATTTGAGACCCTGTTCTTTTTTGTAATTCAGTTCATGTGTAGTCAAGTTTACATTCCGTGTATTAGTGATATCTTATGATGTTTCTTTTTCTGTGTGACGTAGTTCACGTAAAATCACCGTACCTGCATCCACTCACTATGCCGCTACGGGCCTGATGACACAGATTTCATTGCTGAGTGATATTGCATTGTACGTACGTGCCACAATTTCTTTATCCATTTTTTGCTTTCTGGGATATTTACCTGATACTGTAGACGAGCTTCTTGTGAACACAGCCGTCCCAAATATTGGGGTGGCTGTCTGTTTTTGATTTTAATTTCCGTAAGCTATAGGACCATAAGTGGAAGTGCCATAGGCTGTGTTGCTTTGTTTCTTACGTGTTTCAGGAAACACCATACACTTCTCCAGGGTGGCTGCTGGCAATTTACATCCTGCCAATCAGCATAACAAGGCTCCCTGTTCTCCATATCCTGTCCTACCTTTCTGGATTTTACACTTTTTTCAGATGGCCCATTTGCCCGGGGGGGCAGTGAGATTTCATTGTAGTGCAGATTTCTTTTACAGGCTTGCTTGGTTGGCCAAAAAGGGCGTATGCGTTTTTTCCTGAATATATTCAGGAAAAAACGCATACGCCCTTTTTGGCCAAGTGCATCATTGTCGACGTTGTGCCTCTTTTCCTATGCTTTCAGGGCAATTCCAGTCTACCCCCTGCAATCGTTTTCCTGAAATTCAGCCCCGCTTTCAAGTCCCCTTCGCAGGCTTACTTCAATATATTTTTGGAGGATAGCTGTCATTTATAACTCTGCAGGTTTGTGAAGTACAGTGTCCCTGAGCTCCTTTCTTCAACTTGCTTTCTTGTGAGCTCAGCACAAAACCGCAGGATTGCTTCAGGCCCTAATCTGTTTCCAGCAGGGCACACTGAGCCTTTGTTTAATTCCTCTTCCTGGTGGGCAATGAGCATTACATTTGCCCGTGCAGACACCTACAGCTAGTCTCTCATTGGTTCTCCCTATTCCTGTTCATCTTGCACAGAAATGGCAAGCTGTGCCAAACAGGAGGTTAAAGGCACTGACTCTCCAAGCGGGGAGAGTGTTAGTAAAGCATCTGGAATGGTGAACCCGAGGACCAGGATACGAAAACTGAGATGCATTTTAAATCGTTTCCCAATCACACGGTGGACGATACTCTGGGTTTCCCATGCATGTTTTAGCTGGAGGAAGAATCACTTGAACCTGGAGATTTGGGACCCATGGAATGGGTACCATGCAGTATGACTTCAAAGGGTCTGCATTTGCTCACCGAAACTCACCAGTGCTATCAGCCTGAAGTGTCCAGCCTTATGTCTCAACCAGCTCTGGGTGTAGATGTGGTCAATCCCGGTTGCATCACATGCCCTGAGTGAATTATTTAAGAATTGCTCTCTATTTCACTGTCTTTGTGTTTTGTTTCCGAAATTTATTTTGATAATGGGATTTATCGGATTTTCACTGCTGCGTTTCGGCCGCTGTACACACGCTTGATTCTCATACGGAGACATATATATCCATGGGTTTTAAGATTCTTCCTAGTCAGGTATATTCCTAGGCGTTGAATATGTGGTGTTGGGTCCATTTTGTTGAGCAAGGAGTAGGTCTTGTCTATTACATATTTGGCTTATGGAAAGTTATCTGTGCTAATTTCAGTCTCTGGTTTTATGCAGCACCCCAAGGCACCTTTCCCCATAAGCAAGCACTAGTTGGTTTTCTAAATTTGAGACCCTGTTCTTTTTTGTAATTCAGTTCATGTGTAGTCAAGTTTACATTCCGTGTATTAGTGATATCTTATGATGTTTCTTTTTCTGTGTGACGTAGTTCACGTAGAATCACCGTACCTGCATCCACTCACTATGCCGCTACGGGCCTGATGACACAGATTTCATTGCTGAGTGATATTGCATTGTACGTACGTGCCACAACTTCTTTATCCTTTTTTTGCTTTCTGGGATATTTACCTGATACTGTAGACGAGCTTCTTGTGAACACAGCCGTCCCAAATATTGGGGTGGCTGTCTGTTTTTGATTTTAATTTCCGTAAGCTATAGGACCATAAGTGGAAGTGCCATAGGCTGTGTTGCTTTGTTTCTTACGTGTTTCAGGAAACACCATACACTTCTCCAGGGTGGCTGCTGGCAATTTACATCCTGCCAATCAGCATAACAAGGCTGCCTGTTCTCCATATCCTGTCCTACCTTTCTGGATTTTACACTTTTTTCAGATGGCCCTTTTGCCCGGGGGGGCAGTGAGATTTCATTGTAGTGCAGATTTCCTTTACAGGCTTGCTTGGTTGGCCAAAAATGGCGTATGCGTTTTTTCCTGAATATATTCAGGAAGAAACGCATACGCACTTTTTGGCCAAGTGCATCATTGTCGACGTTGTGCCTCTTTTCCTATGCTTTCAGCGCAATTCCAGTCTACCCCCTGCAATCGTTTTCCTGAAATTCAGCCCCGCTTTCAAGTCCCCTTCGCAGGCTTACTTCAATATATATTTGGAGGATAGCTGTCATTTATAACTCTGCAGGT
This sequence comes from Phocoena phocoena, assembly GCF_963924675.1. Taxonomy (NCBI): domain Eukaryota; kingdom Metazoa; phylum Chordata; class Mammalia; order Artiodactyla; family Phocoenidae; genus Phocoena; species Phocoena phocoena. Next base: position 35,162 of record NW_027077726.1, read on the forward strand.
TTGTGAAGTACAGTGCCCCTGAGCTCCTTTCTTCAACTTGCTTTCTTGTGAGCTCGGCACAAAACCGCAGGATTGCTTCAGGCCCTAATCTGTTTCCAGAAGGGCACACTGAGCCTTTGTTTAATTCCTCTTCCTGGTGGGCAATGAGCATTACATTTGCCCGTGCAGACACCTACAGCTAGTCTCTCATTGGTTCTCCCTATTCCTGTTCATCGTGCACAGAAATGGCAAGCTGTTCCAAACAGGAGGTTAAAGGCACTGACTCTCCAAGCGGGGAGAGTTTTAGTAAAGCATCTGGAATGGTGAACCCGAGGACCAGGATACGAAAACTGAGATGCATTTTAAATCGTTTCCCAATCACACGGTGGACGATACTCTGGGTTTCCCATGCATGTTTTAGCTGGAGGAAGAATGCCTTGAACCTGGAGAGTTGGGACCCATGGAATGGGTACCATGCAGTATGACTTCAAAGGGTCTGCATTTGCTCACCGAAACTCACCAATGCTATCAGCCTGAAGTGTCCAGCCTTATGTCTCAACCAGCTCTGGGTGTAGATGTGGTCAATCCCGGTTGCATCACATGCCCTGAGTGAATTATTTAAGAATTGCTCTCTATTTCACTGTCTTTGTGTTTTGTTTTCGAAATTTATTTTGATAATGGGAGTTATCGGATTTTCACTGCTGCGTTTCGGCCGCTGTACACACGCTTGATTCTCTTACGGAGACATATATATCCATGGGTTTTAAGATTCTTCCTAGTCAGGTATATTCCTAGGCGTTGAATATGTGGTGTTGGGTCCATTTCGTTGAGCAAGGAGTAGGTCTTGTCTATTACATATTTGGCTTATGGAAAGTTATCTGTGCTAATTTCAGTCTCTGGTTTTATGCAGCACCCCAAGGCACCTTTCCCCATAAGCAAGCACTAGTTAGTTTTGTAAATTTGAGACCCTGTTCTTTTTTGTAATTCAGTTCATGTGTAGTCAAGTTTACATTCCGTGTATTAGTGATATCTTATGATGTTTCTTTTTCTGTGTGACGTAGTTCACGTAGAATCACCGTACCTGCATCCACTCACTATGCCGCTACGGGCCTGATGACACAGATTTCATTGGTGAGTGATATTGCATTGTACGTACGTTCCACAACTTCTTTATCCATTTTTTGCTTTCTGGGATATTTACCTGATACTGTAGACGAGCTTCTTGTGAACACAGCCATCCCAAATATTGGGGTGGCTGTCTGTTTTTGATTTTAATTTCTGTAAGCTATAGGACCATAAGTGGAAGTGCCATAGGCTGTGTTGCTTTGTTTCTTACTTGTTTCAGGAAACACCATACACTTCTCCAGGGTGGCTGCTGGCAATTTACATCCTGCCAATCAGCATAACAAGGCTCCCTGTTCTCCATATCCTGTCCTACCTTTCTGGATTTTACACTTTTTTCAGATGGCCCTTTTGCCCGTGGGGGCAGTGAGATTTCATTGTAGTGCAGATTTCCTTTACAGGCTTGCTTGGTTGGCCAAAAAGGGCGTATGCGTTTTTTCCTGAATATATTCAGGAAAAAACGCATACGCCCATTTTGGCCAAGTGCTTCATTGTCGACGTTGTGCCTGTTTTCCTATGCTTTCAGGGCAATTCCAGTCTACCCCCTGCAATCGTTTTCCTGAAATTCTGCCCCGCTTTCAAGTCCCCTTCGCAGGCTTACTTCAATATATTTTTGGAGGATAGCTGTCATTTATAACTCTGCAGGTTTGTGAATTACAGTGCCCCTGAGCTCCTTTCTTCAACTTGCTTTCTTGTGAGCTGGGCACAAAACCGCAGGATTGCTTCAGGCCCTAATCTGTTTCCAGCAGGGCACACTGAGCCTTTGTTTAATTCCTCTTCCTGGTGGGCAATGAGCGTTACATTTTCCGGTGCAGACACCTACAGCTAGTCTCTCATTGGTTCTCCCTATTCCTGTTCATCTTGCACAGAAATGGCAAGCTGTGCCAAACAGGAGGTTAAAGGCAATGACTCTCCAAGCGGGGAGAGTGTTAGTAAAGCATCTGGAATGGTGAACCCGAGGACCAGGATACGAAAACTGAGATGCATTTTAAATCGTTTCCCAATCACACGGTGGACGATACTCTGGGTTTCCCATGCATGTTTTAGCTGGAGGAAGAATGCCTTGAACCTGGAGAGTTGGGACCCATGGAATGGGTACCATGCAGTATGACTTCAAAGGGTCTGCATTTGCTCACCGAAACTCACCAGTGCTATCAGCCTGAAGTGTCCAGCCTTATGTCTCAACCAGCTCTGGGTGTAGATGTGGTCAATCCCGGTTGCATCACATGCCCTGAGTGAATTACTTAATAATTGCTCTCTATTTCACTGTCTTTGTGTTTTGTTTTCGAAATTTATTTTGATAATGGGATTTATCGGATTTTCACTGCTGCGTTTCGGCCGCTGTACACACGCTTGATTCTCTTACGGAGACATATATATCCATGGGTTTTAAGATTCTTCCTAGTCAGGTATATTCCTAGGCGTTGAATATGTGGTGTTGGGTCCATTTCGTTTAGCAAGGAGTAGGTCTTGTCTATTACATATTTGGCTTATGGAAAGTTATCTGTGCTAATTTCAGTCTCTGGTTTTATGCAGCACCACAAGGCACCTTTCCCCATAAGCAAGCACTAGTTGGTTTTCTAAATTTGAGACCCTGTTCTTTTTTGTAATTCAGTTCATGTGTAGTCAAGTTTACATTCCGTGTATTAGTGATATCTTATGATGTTTCTTTTTCTGTGTGATGTAGTTCACGTACAATCACCGTACGTGCATCCACTCACTATGCCGCTACGGGCCTGATGACACAGGTTTCATTGCTGAGTTATATTGCATTGCACGTACGTGCCACAACTTCTTTATCCATTTTTTGCTTTCTGGGATATTTACCTGATACTGTAGACGAGCTTCTTGTGAACACAGGCGACCCAAATATTGGGGTGGCTGTCTGTTTTTGATTTTAATTTCCGTAAGCTATAGGACCATAAGTGGAAGTGCCATAGGCTGTGTTGCTTTGTTTCTTACGTGTTTCTGGAAACACCATACACTTCTCCAGGGTGGCTGCTGGCAATTTACATCCTGCCAATCAGCATAACAAGGCTCCCTGTTCTCCATATCCTGTCCTACCTTTCTGGATTTTACACTTTTTTCAGATGGCCCTTTTGCCCAGGGGGGGCAGTGAGATTTCATTGTAGTGCAGATTTCCTTTACAGGCTTGCTTGGTTGGCCAAAAAGGGCGTATGCGTTTTTTCCTGAATATATTCAGGAAAAAACGCATACGCCCTTTTTGGCCAAGTGCATCATTGTCGACGTTGTGCCTCTTTTCCTATGCTTTCAGGGCAATTCCAGTCTACCCCCTGCAATCGTTTTCCTGAAATTCTGCCCCGCTTTCAAGTCCCCTTCGTAGGCTTACTTCAATATATTTTTGGAGGATAGCTGTCATTTATAACTCTGCAGGTTTGTGAAGTACAGTGCCCCTGAGCTCCATTCTTCAACTCGCTTTCTCGTGAGCTGGGCACAAAACCGCAGGATTGCTTCAGGCCCTAATCTGTTTCCAGCAGGGCACACTGAGCCTTTGTTTAATTCCTCTTAGTGGTGGGCAATGAGCGTTACATTTGCCCGTGCAGACACCTACAGCTAGTCTCTCATTGGTTCTCCCTATTCCTGTTCATCTTGCACAGAAATGGCAAGCTGTGCCAAACAGGAGGTTAAAGGCACTGACTCTCCAAGCGGGGAGAGTGTTAGTAAAGCATCTGGAATGGTGAACCCCAGGACCAGGATACGAAAACTGAGATGCATTTTAAATCGTTTCCCAATCACACGGTGGACGATACTCTGGGTTTCCCATGCATGTTTTAGCTGGAGGAAGAATCCCTTGATCCTGGAGAGTAGGGACCCATGGAATGGGTACCATGCAGTATGACTTCAAAGGGTCTGCATTTGCTCACCGAAACTCACCAGTGCTATCAGCCTGAAGTGTCCAGCCTTATGTCTCAACCAGCTCTGGTTGTAGATGTGGTCAATCCCGGTTGCATCACATGCCCTGAGTGAATTATTTAAGAATTGCTCTCTATTTCACTGTCCTTGTGTTTTGTTTTCGAAATTTATTTTGATAATGGGATTTATCGGATTTTCTCTGCTGCATTTCCGCCTCTGTACACATGCTTGATTCTCTTATGGAGACATATATATCCATGGGTTTTAAGATTCTTCCTAGTCAGGTATATTCCTAGGCGTTGAATATGTGGTGTTGAGTCCATTTCGTTGAGCAAGGAGTAGGTCTTGTCTATTACATATTTGGCTTATGGAATGTTATCTGTGCTAATTTCAGTCTCTGGTTTTATGCAGCACCCCAACGCACCTTTCCCCATAAGCAAGCACTAGTTGGTTTTCTAAATTTGAGACCCTGTTCTGTTTTGTAATTCAGTTCATGTGTAGTCAAGTTTACATTCCGTGTATTAGTGATATCTTATGATGTTTCTTTTTCTGTGTGACGTAGTTCACGTAGAATCACCGTACCTGCATCCACTTACTATGCCGCTACGGGCCTGATGACACAGATTTCATTGCTGAGTGATATTGCATTGCACGTACGTGCCACAACTTCTTTATCCATTGTTTGCTTTCTGGGATATTTACCTGATACTGTAGACGAGCTTCTTGTGAACACAGCCGTCCCAAATATTGGGGTGGCTGTCTGTTTTTGATTTTAATTTCCGTAAGCTATAGGACCATAAGTGGAAGTGCCATAGGCTGTGTTGCTTTGTTTCTTACGTGTTTCAGGAAACACCATACACTTCTCCAGGTTGGCTGCTGGCAATTTACATCCTGCCAATCAGCATAACAAGGCTCCCTGTTCTCCATATCCTGTCCTACCTTTCTGGATTTTACACTTTTTTCAGATGGCCCTTTTGCCCGGGGGGCAGTGAGACTTCATTGTAGTGCAGATTTCCTTTACAGGCTTGCTTGGTTGGCCAAAAAGGGCGTATGCGTTTTTTCCTGAATATATTCAGGAAAAAACGCATACGCCCTTTTTGGCCAAGTGCATCATTGTCGATGTTCTGCCTCTTTTCCTATGCTTTCAGGGCAATTCCAGTCTACCCCCTGCAATCGTTTTCCTGAAATTCTGCCCCGCTTTCAAGTCCCCTTCGCAGGCTTACTTCAATATATTTTTGGAGGAGAGCTGTCATTTATAACTCTGCAGGTTTGTGAATTACAGTGCCCCTGAGCTCCTTTCTTAAACTCGCTTTCTTGTGAGCTGGACACAAAACCAAAGGATTGCTTCAGGCCCTAATCTGTTTTCAGCAGGGCACGCTGAGCCTTTGTTTAATTCCTCTTCCTGGTGGGCAATGAGCGTTACATTTGCCCGTGCAGACACGTACAGCTAGTCTCTCATTGGTTCTCCCTATTCCTGTTCATCTTGCACAGAAATTGCAAGCTGTGCCAAACAGGAGGTTAAAGGCACTGACTCTCCAAGCGGGGAGAGTGTTAGTAAAGCATCTGGAATGGTGAACCCGAGGTCCAGGATACGAAAACTGAGATGCATTTTAAATCGTTTCCCAATCACACGGTGGACGATACTCTGGGTTTCCCATGCATGTTTTAGCTGGAGGAAGAATCCCTTGAACCTGGAGAGTTGGGACCCATGGAATGGGTACCATGCAGTATGACTTCAAAGGGTCTGCATTTGCTCACCGAAACTCACCAATGCTATCAGGCTGAAGTGTCCAGCCTTATGTCTCAACCAGCTCTGGGTGTAGATGTAGTCAATCCCGGTTGCATCACATGCCCTGAGTGAATTATTTAAGAATTGCTCTCTATTTAACTGTCTTTGTGTTTTGTTTTCGAAATTTATTTTAATAATGGGATTTATCGGATTTTCACTGCTGCGTTTCGTCCGCTGTACACACGCTTGATTCTCTTACGGAGACATATATATCCATGGGTTTTAAGATTCTTCCTAGTCAGGTATATTCCTAGGCGTTGAATATGTGGTGTTGGGTCCATTTCGTTGAGCAAGTAGTAGGTCTTGTCTATTACATATTTGGCTTATGGAAAGTTATCTGTGCTAATTTCAGTCTCTGGTTTTATGCAGCACCCCAAGGCACCTTTCCCCATAAGCAAGCACTAGTTGGTTTTCTAAATTTGAGACCCTGTTCTGTTTTGTAATTCAGTTTATGTGTAGTCAAGTTTACATTCCGTGTATTAGTGATATCTTATGATGTTTCTTTTTCTGTGTGACGTAGTTCACGTAGAATCACCGTACGTGCATCCACTCTCTATGCCGCTACGGGCCTGATGACACAGATTTCATTGCTGAGTTATATTGCATTGCACGTACGTGCCACAACTTCTTTATCCATTGTTTGCTTTCTGGGATATTTACCTGATACTGTAGACGAGCTTCTTGTGAACACAGCCGTCCCAAATATTGGGGTGGCTGTCTGTTTTGGATTTTAATTTCCGTAAGCTATAGGACCATAAGTGGAAGTGCCATAGGCTGTGTTGCTTTGTTTCTTACGTGTTTCAGGAAACACCATACACTTCTCCAGGGTGGCTGCTGGCAATTTACATCCTGCCAATCAGCATAACAAGGCTCCCTGTTCTCCATATCCTGTCCTACCTTTCTGGATTTTACACTTTTTTTCAGATGGCCCTTTTGCCCGTGGGGGCAGTGAGATTTCATTGTAGTGCAGATTTCCTTTACAGACTTGCTTGGTTGGACAAAAAGGGCGTATGCGTTTTTTCCTGAATATATTCAGGAAAAAACGCATACGCCCTTTTTGGCCAAGTGCATCATTGTCAACGTTGTGCCTCTTTCCTATGATTTCAGGGCAATTCCAGTCTACCCCCTGCAATCTTTTTCCTGAAATTCAGCCCTGCTTTCAAGTCCCCTTCGCAGGCTTACTTCAATATATTTTTGGAGGATAGCTGTCATTTATAACTCTGCAGGTTTGTGAATTACAGTGCCCCTGAGCTCCTTTCTTCAACTCGCTTTCTTGTGAGTTGGGCACAAAACCGCAGGATTGCTTCAGGCCCTAATCTGTTTCCAGCAGGGCACACTGAGCCTTTGTTTAATTCCTCTTCCTGGTGGGCAATGAGCGTTACATTTGCCCGTGCAGACACCTACAGCTAGTCTCTCATTGGTTCTCCCTATTCCTGTTCATCTTGCACAAAAATGGCAAGCTGTGCCAAACAGGAGGTTAAAGGCACTGACTCTCCAAGCGGGGAGAGTGTTAGTAAAGCATCTGGAATGGTGAACCCGAGGACCAGGATACGAAAACTGAGATGCATTTTAAATCGTTTCCCAATCACACGGTGGACGATACTCTGGGTTTCCCATGCACGTTTTAGCTGGAGGAAGAATGCCTTGAACCTGGAGAGTTGGGACCCATGGAATGGGTACCATGCAGTATGACTTCAAAGGATCTGCATTTGCTCACCGAAACTCACCAGTGCTATCAGCCAGAAGTGTCCAGCCTTATGTCTCAACCAGCTCTGGGTGTAGATGTGGTCAATCCCGGTTGCATCACATGCCCTGAGTGAATTATTTAAGAATTGCTCTCTATTTCACTGTCTTTGTGTTTTGTTTTCGAAATTCATTTTGATAATGGGATTTATCGGATTTTCACTGCTGCGTATCGGCCGCTGTACACACGCTTGATTCTCTTACGGAGACATATATAACCATGGGTTTTAAGATTCTTCCTAGTCAGGTATATTCCTAGGCGTTGAATATGTGGTGTTGGGTCCATTTCGTTGAGCAAGGAGTAGGTCTTGTCTATTACATATTTGGCTTATGGAAAGTTATCTGTGCTAATTTCAGTCTCTGGTTTTATGCAGCACCCCAAGGCACCTTTCCCCATAAGCAAGCACTAGTTGGTTTTCTAAATTTGAGACCCTGTTCTTTTTTGTAATTCAGTTCATGTGTAGTCAAGTTTACATTCCGTGTATTAGTGATATCTTATGATGTTTCTTTTTCTGTGTGACGTAGTTCACGTAGAATCACCGTACCTGCATCCACTCACTATGCCGCTACGGGCCTGATGACACAGATTTCATTGCTGAGTTATATTGCATTGCACGTACGTGCCACAACTTCTTTATCCATTTTTTGCTTTCTGGGATATTTACCTGATACTGTAGACGAGCTTCTTGTGAACACAGCCGTCCCAAATATTGGGGTGGCTGTCTGTTTTTGATTTTAATTTCCATAAGCTATAGGACCATAAGTGGAAGTGCCATAGGCTGTGTTGCTTTGTTTCTTACGTGTTTCAGGAAACACCATACACTTCTCCAGGGTGGCTGCTGGCAATTTACATCCTGCCAATCAGCATAACAAGGCTCCCTGTTCTCCATATCCTGTCCTACATTTCTGGATTTTACACTTTTTTTCAGATGGCCCTTTTGCCCGTGGGGCAGTGAGATTTCATTGTAGTGCAGATTTCCTTTACAGGCTTGCTTGGTTGGCCAAAAAGGGCGTATGCGTTTTTTCCTGAATATATTCAGGAAAAAACGCATACGCTCTTTTTGGCCAAGTGCATCATTGTCGACGTTGTGCCTCTTTCCTATGATTTCAGGGCAATTCCAGTCTACCCCCTGCAATCTTTTTCCTGAAATTCAGCCCTGCTTTCAAGTCCCCTTCGCAGGCTTACTTCAATATATTTTTGGAGGATAGCTGTCATTTATAACTCTGCAGGTTTGTGAATTAGAGTGCCCCTGAGCTCCTTTCTTCAACTCGCTTTCTTGTGAGCTGGGCACAAAACCGCAGGATTGCTTCAGGCCCTAATCTGTTTCCAGCAGGGCACACTGAGCCTTTGTTTAATTCCTCTTCCTGGTGGGCAATGAGCGTTACATTTGCCCGTGCAGACACCTACAGCTAGTCTCTCATTGGTTCTCCCTATTCCTGTTCATCTTGCACAGAAATGGCAAGCTGTGCCAAAGAGGAGGTTAAAGGCACTGACTCTCCAAGCGGGGAGATTGTTAGTAAAGCATCTGGAATGTTGAACCCGAGGACCAGGATACGAAAACTGAGATGCATTTTAAATCGTTTCCCAATCACACGGTGGACGATACTCTGGGTTTCCCATGCATGTTTTAGCTGGAGGAAGAATCCCTTGAACCTGGAGAGTTGGGACCCATGGAATGGGTACCATGCAGTATGACTTCAAAGGGTCTGCATTTGCTCACCGAAACTCACCAGTGCTATAAGCCTGAAGTGTCCAGCCTTATGTCTCAACCAGCTCTGGGTGTAGATGTGGTAAATCCCGGTGGCATCACATGCCCTGAGTGAATTATTTAAGAATTGCTCTCTATTTCACTGTCTTTTTGTTTTGTTTTCGAAATTTATTTTGATAATGGGATTTATCGGATTTTCACTGCTGCGTTTCGGCCGCTGTACACACGCTTGATTCTCTTACGGAGACATATATTTCCATGGGTTTTAAGTTTCTTCCTAGTCAGGTATATTCCTAGGCGTTGAATATGTGGTGTTGGGTCCATTTCGTTGAGCAAGGAGTAGGTCTTGTCTATTACATATTTGGCTTATGGAAAGTTATCTGTGCTAATTTCAGTCTCTGATTTTATGCAGCACCCAAACACACATTTCCCCATAAGCAAGCACTAGTTGGTTTTCTAAATTTGAGACCCTGTTCTGTTTTGTAATTCAGTTCATGTGTAGTCAAGTTTACATTCCGTGTATTAGTGATATCTTATGATGTTTCTTTTTCTGTGTGACGTAGTTCACGTAGAATCACCGTACCTGCATCCACTCACTATGCCGCTACGGGCCTGATGACACAGATTTCATTGGTGAGTGATATTGCATTGTACGTACGTGCCACAACTTCTTTATCCTTTTTTTGCTTTCTGGGATATTTACCTGATACTGTAGACGAGCTTCTTGTGGACACAGCCGTCCCAAATATTGGGGTGGCTGTCTGTTTTTGATTTTAATTTCCGTAAGCTATAGGACCATAAGTGGAAGTGCCATAGGCTGTGTTGCTTTGTTTCTTACGTGTTTCAGGAAACACCATACACTTCTCCAGGGTGGCTGCTGGCAATTTACATCCTGCCAATCAGCATAACAAGGCTCCCTGTTCTCCATATCCTGTCCTACCTTTCTGGATTTTACACTTTTTTCAGATTGCCCTTTTGCCCGGGGGGGCAGTGAGATTTCATTGTAGTGCAGATTTCCTTTACAGGCTTGCTTGGTTGGCCAAAAAGGGCGTATGCGTTTTTTCCTGAATATATTCAGGAAAAAACGCATACGCCCTTTTTGGCCAAGTGCATCATTGTCGACGTTGTGCCTCTTTTCCTATGCTTTCAGGGCAATTCCAGTCTACCCCCTGCAATCGTTTTCCTGAAATTCAGCCCCGCTTTCAAGTCCCCTTCGCAGGCTTACTTCAATATATTTTTGGAGGATAGCTGTCATTTATAACTCTGCAGGTTTGTGAAGTACAGTGCCCCGGAGCTCCTTTCTTCAACTTGCTTTCTTGTGAGCTCGGCACAAAACCGCAGGATTGCTTCAGGCCCTAATCTGTTTCCAGCAGGGCACACTGAGCCTTTGTTTAATTCCTCTTCCTGGTGGGCAATGAGCATTACATTTGCCCGTGCAGACACCTACAGCTAGTCTCTCATTGGTTCTCCCTATTCCTGTTCATCGTGCACAGAAATGGCAAGCTGTGCCAAACAGGAGGTTAAAGGCACTGACTCTCCAAGTGGGGAGAGTTTTAGTAAAGCATCTGGAATGGTGAACCCGAGGACTAGGATACGAAAACTGAGATGCATTTTAAATCGTTTCCCAATCACACGGTGGACGATACTCTGGGTTTCCCATGCATGTTTTAGCTGGAGGAAGAATGCCTTGAACGTGGAGAGTTGGGACCCATGGAATGGGTACCATGCAGTATGACTTCAAAGGGTCTGCATTTGCTCACCGAAACTCACCAGTGCTATCAGCCTGAAGTGTCCAGCCTTATGTCTCAACCAGCTCTGGGTGTAGATGTGGTCAATCCCGGTTGCATCACATGCCCTGAGTGAATTATTTAAGAATTGCTCTCTATTTCACTGTCTTTTTGTTTTGTTTTCAAAATTTATTTTGATAATGGGATTTATCGGATTTTCACTGCTGCGTTTCGGCCGCTGTACACACGCTTGATTCTCTTACGGAGACATATATTTCCATGGGTTTTAAGTTTCTTCCTAGTTAGGTATATTCCTAGGCGTTGAATATGTGGTGTTGGGTCCATTTCGTTGAGCAAGGAGTAGGTCTTGTCTATTACATATTTGGCTTATGGAAAGTTATCTGTGCTAATTTCAGTCTCTGGTTTTATGCAGCACCCCAAGGCACCTTTCTCCATAAGCAAGCACTAGTCGGTTTTCTAAATTTGAGACCCTGTTCTGTTTTGAAATTCAGTTAATGTGTAGTCAAGTTTACATTCCGTGTATTAGTGATATCTTATGATGTTTCTTTTTCTGTGTGACGTAGTTCACGTAGAATCACCGTACCTGCATCCACTCACTATGCCTCTACGGGCCTGATGACACAGATTTCATTGCTGAGTGATATTGCATTGTACGTACGTGCCACAACTTCTTTATCCATTTTTTGCTTTCTGGGATATTTACCTGATACTGTAGACAAGCTTCTTGTGAACACAGGCGTCCCAAATATTGGGGTGGCTGTCTGTTTTTGATTTTAATTTCCGTAAGCTATAGGACCATAAGTGGAAGTGCCATAGGCTGTGTTGCTTTGTTTCTTACGTGTTTCAGGAAACACCATACACTTCTCCAGGGTGGCTGCTGGTAATTTACATCCTGCCAATCAGCATAACAAGGCTCCCTGTTCTCCATATCCTGTCCTAACTTTCTGGATTTTACACTTTTTTCAGATGGCCCTTTTGCCCAGGGGGGGCAGTGAGATTTCATTGTAGTGCAGATTTCCTTTACAGGCTTGCTTGGTTGGCCAAAAAGGGCGTATGCGTTTTTTCCTGAATATATTCAGGAAAAAACGCATACGCCCTTTTTGGCCAAGTGCATCATTGTCGACGTTGTGCCTCTTTTCCTATGCTTTCAGGGCAATTCCAGTCTACCCCCTGCAATCGTTTTCCTGAAATTCTGCCCCGCATTCAAGTCCCCTTCGTAGGCTTACTTCAATATATTTTTGGAGGAGAGCTGTCATTTATAACTCTGCAGGTTTGTGAATTACAGTGCCACTGAGCTCCTTTCTTCAACTCGCTTTCTTGTGAGCTGGACACAAAACCAAAGGATTGCTTCAGGCCCTAATCTGTTTTCAGCAGGGCACGCTGAGCCTTTGTTTAATTCCTCTTCCTGGTGGGCAATGAGCGTTACATTTGCCCGTGCAGACACCTACAGCTAGTCTCTCATTGGTTCTCCCTATTCCTGTTCATCTTGCACAGAAATGGCAAGCTGTGCCAAACAGGAGGTTAAAGGCACTGACTCTCCAAGCGGGGAGAGTGTTAGTAAAGCATGTGGAATGGTGAACCCGAGGAACAGGATACGAAAACTGAGATGCATTTTAAATCGTTTCCCAATCACACGGTGGACGATACTCTGGGTTTCCCATGCATGTTTTAGCTGGAGGAAGAATCCCTTGAACCTGGAGAGTTGGGACCCATGGAATGGGTACCATGCAGTATGACTTCAAAGGGTCTGCATTTGCTCACCGAAACTCACCAGTGCTATCAGCCAGAAGTGTCCAGCCTTATGTCTCAACCAGCTCTGGGTGTAGATGTGGTCAATCCCGGTTGCATCACATGCCCTGAGTGAATTATTTAAGAATTGCTCTCTATTTCACTGTCTTTGTGTTTTGTTTTCGAAATTTATTTTGATAATGGGATTTATCGGATTTTCACTGCTGCGTTTCGGCCGCTGTACACACGCTTGATTCTCTTACGGAGACATATATATCCATGGGTTTTAAGATTCTTCCTAGTCAGGTATATTACTAGGCGTTGAATATGTGGTGTTGGGTCCATTTCGTTGAGCAAGGAGTAGGTCTTGTCTATTACATATTTGGCTTATGGAAAGTTATCTGTGCTAATTTCAGTCTCTGGTTTTATGCAGCACCCCAAGGCACCTTTCCCCATAAGCAAGCACTAGTTGGTTTTCTAAATTTGAGACCCTGTTCTTTTTTGTAATTCAGTTCATGTGTAGTCAAGTTTACATTCCGTGTATTAGTGATATCTTATGATGTTTCTTTTTCTGTGTGACGTAGTTCACGTAGAATCACCGTACGTGCATCCACTCACTATGCCGCTACGGGCCTGATGACACAGATTTCATTGCTGAGTGATATTGCATTGCACGTACGTGCCACAACTTCTTTATCCATTTTTTGCTTTCTGGGATATTTACCTGATACTGTAGACGAGCTTCTTGTGAACACAGCCGTCCCAAATATTGGGGTGGCTGTCTGTTTTTGATTTTAATTTCCGTAAGCTATAGGACCATAAGTGGAAGTGCCATAGGCTGTGTTGCTTTGTTTCTTACGTGTTTCAGGAAACACCATACACTTCTCCAGGGTGGCTGCTGGCAATTTACATCCTGCCAATCAGCATAACAAGGCTCCCTGTTCTCCATATCCTGTCCTACCTTTCTGGATTTTACACTTTTTTTCAGATGGCCCTTTTGCCCGTGGGGGCAGTGAGATTTCATTGTAGTGCAGATTTCCTTTACAGGCCTGCTTGGTTGGCCAAAAAGGGCGTATGCGTTTTTTCCTGAATATATTCAGGAAAAAACGCATACGCCCTTTTGGCCAAGTGCATCATTGTCGACGTTGTGCGTCTTTCCTATGATTTCAGGGCAATTCCAGTCTACCCCCTGCAATCTTTTTCCTGAAATTAAGCCCCGCTTTCAAGTCCCCTTCGCAGGCTTACTTCAATATATTTTTGGAGGATAGCTGTCATTTATAACTCTGCAGGTTTGTGAATTACAGTGCCCCTGAGCTCCTTTCTTCAACTCGATTTCTTGTGAGCTGGGCACAAAACCGCAGGATTGCTTCAGGCCCTAATCTGTTTCCAGCAGGGCACACTGAGCCTTTGTTTAATTCCTCTTCCTGGTGGGCAATGAGCATTACATTTGCCCGTGCAGACACCTAGAGCTAGTCTCTCATTGGTTCTCCCTATTCCTGTTCATCTGGCACAGAAATTGCAAGCTGTGCCAAACAGGAGTTTAAAGGCACTGACTCTCCAAGCAGGGAGAGTGTTAGTAAAGCATCTGGAATGGTGAACCCGAGGACCAGGATACGAAAACTGAGATGCATTTTAAATCGTTTCCCAATCACACGGTGGACGATACTCTGGGTTTCCCATGCATGTTTTAGCTGGAGGAAGAATGCCTTGAACCTGGAGAGTTGGGAACCATGGAATGGGTACCATGCAGTATGACTTCAAAGGGTCTGCATTTGCTCACCGAAACTCACCAATGCTATCAGCCTGAAGTGTCCAGCCTTATGTCTCAACCAGCTCTGGGTGTAGATGTGGTCAATCCCGGTTGCATCACATGCCCTGAGTGAATTAGTTAAGAATTGCTCTCGATTTCACTGTCTTTGTGTTTTGTTTTCGAAATTTATTTTGATAATGGGATTTATCTGATTTTCACTGCTGCGTTTCGGCCGCTGTACACACCCTTGATTCTCTTACGGAGACATATAAATCCATGGGTTTTAAGATTCTTCCTAGTCAGGTATATTCCTAGGCGTTGAATATGTGGTGTTGGGTCCATTTCGTTGAGCAAGGAGTAGGTCTTGTCTATAACATATTTGGCCTATGGAAAGTTATCTGTGCTAATTTCAGTCTTTGGTTATATGCAGCACCCCAAGGCACCTTTCCCCATAAGCAAGCACTAGTTGGTTTTCTAAATTTGAGACCCTGTTCTGCTTTGTAATTCAGTTCATGTGTAGTCAAGTTTACATTCCGTGTATTAGTGATATCTTATGATGTTTCTTTTTCTGTGTGACGTAGTTCACGTAGAATCACCGTACCTGTATCCACTCACTATGCCGCTACGGGCCTGAAGACACAGATTTCATTGCTGAGTGATATTGCATTGTACGTACGTGCCACAACTTCTTTATCCATTTTTTGCTTTCTGGGATATTTACCTGATACTGTAGACGAGCTTCTTGTGAACACAGCCGTCCCAAACTTTGGGGTGGCTCTCTGTTTTTGATTTTAATTTCCCTAAGGAATAGGACCATAAGTGCAATTGCCATAGGCTGTGTTGCTTTGTTTCTTACGTGTTTCAGGAAACACCATACACTTCTCCAGGGTGGCTGCTGGCAATTTACATCCTGCCAATCAGCATAACAAGGCTCCCTGTTCTCCATATCCTGTCCTACCTTTCTGGATTTTACACTTTTTTCAGATGGCCCTTTTGCCCGGTGGGGCAGTGAGACTTCATTGTAGTGCAGATTTCCTTTACAGGCTTGTTTGGTTGGCCAAAAAGGGCGTATGCGTTTTTTCCTGAATATATTCAGGAAAAAACGCATACGCCCTTTTTGGCCAAGTGCATCATTGTCGACGTTCTGCCTCTTTTCCTATGCTTTCAGGGCAATTCCAGTCTACCCCCTGCAATCGTTTTCCTGAAATTCTGCCCCGCTTTCAAGTCCCCTTCGCAGGCTTACTTCAATATATTTTTGGAGGATAGCTGTCATTTATATCTCTGCAGGTTTGTGAATTACAGTGCCCCTGAGCTCCTTTCTTCAACTCGCTTTCTTGTGAGCTGGGCACAAAACCGCAGGATTGCTTCAGGCCCTAATCTGTTTCCAGCAGGGCACACTGAGCCTTTGTTTAATTCCTCTTCCTGGTGGGCAATGAGCGTTACATTTTCCCGTGCAGACACCTACAGCTAGTCTCTCATTGGTTCTCCCTATTCCTGTTCATCTTGCACAGAAATGGCAAGCTGTGCCAAACAGGAGGTTAAAGGCACTGACTCTCCAAGCGGGGAGAGTGTTAGTAAAGCATCTGGAATGGTGAACCCGAGGACCAGGATACGAAAACTGAGATGCATTTTAAATCGTTTCCCAATCACACGGTGGACGATACTCTGGGTTTCCCATGCATGTTTTAGCTGGAGGAAGAATGCCTTGAACCTGGAGAGTTGGGACCCATGGAATGGGTACCATGCAGTATGACTTCAAAGGGTCTGCATTTGCTCACCGAAACTCACCAGTGCTATCAGCCAGAAGTGTCCAGCCTTATGTCTCAACCAGCTCTGGGTGTAGATGTGGTCAATCCCGGTTGCATCACATGCCCTGAGTGAATTATTTAAGAATTGCTCTCTATTTCACTGTCTTTGTGTTTTGTTTTCGAAATTTATTTTGATAATGGGATTTATCGGATTTTCACTGCTGCATTTCCGCCGCTGTACACACGCTTGATTCTCTTATGGAGACATATATATCCATGGGTTTTAAGATTCTTCCTAGTCAGTTATATTCCTAGGCGTTGAATATGTGGTGTTGAGTCCATTTCGTTGAGCAAGGAGTAGGTCTTGTCTATTACATATTTGGCTTATGGAATGTTATCTGTGCTAATTTCAGTCTCTGGTTTTATGCAGCACCCCAACGCACCTTTCCCCATAAGCAAGCACTAGTTGGTTTTCTAAATTTGAGACCCTGTTCTGTTTTGTAATTCAGTTCATGTGTAGTCAAGTTTACATTCCGTGTATTAGTGATATCTTATGATGTTTCTTTTTCTGTGTGACGTAGTTCACGTAGAATCACCGTACCTGCATCCACTTACTATGCCGCTACGGGCCTGATGATACAGATTTCATTGTTGAGTGATATTGCATTGCACGTACGTGCCACAAATTCTTTATCCATTTTTTGCTTTCTGGGATATTTACCTGATACTGTAGACGAGCTTCTTGTGAACACAGCCGTCCCAAATATTGGGGTGGCTGTCTGTTTTTAATTTTAATTTCCGTAAGCTATAGGACCATAAGTGGAAGTGCCATAGGCTGTGTTGCTTTGTTTCTTACGTGTTTCAGGAAACACCATACACTTCTCCAGGGTGGCTGCTGGCAATTTACATCCTGCCAATCAGCATAACAAGGCTCCCTGTTCTCCATATCCTGTCCTACCTTTCTGGATTTTACACTTTTTTCAGATGGCCCTTTTGCCCGGGGGGGCAGTGAGATTTCATTGTAGTGCAGATTTCCTTTACAGGCTTGCTTGGTTGGCCAAAAAGGGCGTATGAGTTTTTTCCTGAATATATTCAGGAAAAAACGCATACGCCCTTTTTGGCCAAGTGCATCATTGTCGACGTTGTGCCTCTTTTCCTATGCTTTCAGGGCAATTCCAGTCTACCCCCTGCAATCGTTTTCCTGAAATTCTGCCCCGCTTTCAAGTCCCCTTCGCAGGCTTACTTCAATATATTTTTGGAGGATAGCTGTCATTTATAACTCTGCAGGTTTGTGAAGGACAGTGCCCCTGAGCTCCTTTCTTCAACTCGCTTTCTCTGAGCTGGGCACAAAACCGCAGGATTGCTTCAGGCCCTAATCTGTTTCCAGCAGGGCACACTGAGCCTTTGTTTAGTTCCTCTTCCTGGTGGGCAATGAGCGTTACATTTGCCCGTGCAGACACCTACAGCTAGTCTCTCATTGGTTCTCCCTATTCCTGTTCATCTTGCACAGAAATGGCAAGCTGTGCCAAACAGGAGGTTAAAGGCACTGACTCTCCAAGCGGGGAGAGTGTTAGTAAAGCATCTGGAATGGTGAACCCGAGGACCAGGATACGAAAACTGAGATGCATTTTAAATCGTTTCCCAATCACACGGTGGACGATACTCTGGGTTTCCCATGCATGTTTTAGCTGGAGGAAGAATGCCTTGAACCTGGAGAGTTGGGACCCATGGAATGGGTACCATGCAGTATGACTTCAAAGGGTCTGCATTTGCTCACCGAAACTCACCAGTGCTATCAGCCAGAAGTGTCCAGCGTTATGTCTCAACCAGCTCTGGGTGTAGATGTGGTCAATCCCGGTTGCATCACATGCCCTGAGTGAATTATTTAAGAATTGCTCTCTATTTCACTGTCTTTGTGTTTTGTTTTCGAAATTTATTTTGATAATGGGATTTATCGGATTTTCACTGCTGCGTTTCGACCGCTGTACACACGCTTGATTCTCTTACGGAGACATATATATCCATGGGTTTTAAGATTCTTCCTAGTCAGGTATATTCCTAGGCGTTGAATATGTGGTGTTGGGTCCATTTCGTTTAGCAAGGAGTAGGTCTTGTCTATTACATATTTGGCTTATGGAAAGTTATCTGTGCTAATTTCAGTCTCTGGTTTTATGCAGCACCACAAGGCACCTTTCCCCATAAGCAAGCACTAGTTGGTTTTCTAAATTTGAGACCCTGTTCTTTTTTGTAATTCAGTTCATGTGTAGTCAAGTTTACATTCCGTGTATTAGTGATATCTTATGATATTTCTTTTTCTGTATGACGTAGTTCACGTAGAATCACCGTACGTGCATCCACTCACTATGCCGCTACGGGCCTGATGACACAGATTTCATTGCTGAGTTATATTGCATTGCACGTACGTGCCACAACTTCTTTATCCATTTTTTGCTTTCTGGGATATTTACCTGATACTGTAGACGAGCTTCTTGTGAACACAGGCGTCCCAAATATTGGGGTGGCTGTCTGTTTTTGATTTTAATTTCCGTAAGCTATAGGACCATAAGTGGAAGTGCCATAGGCTGTGTTGCTTTGTTTCTTACGTGTTTCAGGAAACACCATACACTTCTCCAGGGTGGCTGCTGGTAATTTACATCCTGCCAATCAGCATAACAAGGCTCCCTGTTCTCCATATCCTGTCCTAACTTTCTGGATTTTACACTTTTTTCAGATGGCCCTTTTGCCCAGGGGGGGCAGTGAGATTTCATTGTAGTGCAGATTTCCTTTACAGGCTTGCTTGGTTGGCCAAAAAGGGCGTATGCGTTTTTTCCTGAATATATTCAGGAAAAAACGCATACGCCCTTTTTGGCCAAGTGCATCATTGTCGATGTTGTGCCTCTTTTCCTATGCTTTCAGGGCAATTCCAGTCTACCCCCTGCAATCGTTTTCCTGAAATTCTGCCCCGCTTTCAAGTCCCCTTCGTAGGCTTACTTCAATATATTTTTGGAGGATAGCTGTCATTTATAACTCTGCAGGTTTGTGAAGTACAGTGCCCCTGAGCTCCATTCTTCAACTCGCTTTCTCGTGAGCTGGGCACAAAACCGCAGGATTGCTTCAGGCCCCAATCTGTTTCCAGCAGGGCACACTGAGCCTTTGGTTAATTCCTCTTCCTGGTGGGCAATGAGCGTTACATTTGCCCGTGCAGACACCTACAGCTAGTCTCTCATTGGTTCTCCCTATTCCTGTTCATCTTGCACAGAAATGGCAAGCTGTGCCAAACAGGAGTTTAAAGGCACTGACTCTCCAAGCGGGGAGAGTGTTAGTAAAGCATCTGGAATGGTGAACCTGAGGACCAGGATACGAAAACTGAGATGCATTTTAAATCGTTTCCCAATCACACGGTGGACGATACTCTGGGTTTCCCATGCATGTTTTAGCTGGAGGAAGAATGCCTTGAACCTGGAGAGTTGGGACCCATGGAATGGGTACCATGCAGTATGACTTCAAAGGGTCTGCATTTGCTCACCGAAACTCACCAGTGCTATCAGCCAGAAGTGTCCAGCGTTATGTCTCAACCAGCTCTGGGTGTAGATGTGGTCAATCCCGGTTGCATCACATGCCCTGAGTGAATTATTTAAGAATTGCTCTCTATTTCACTGTCTTTGTGTTTTGTTTTCGAAATTTATTTTGATAATGGGATTTATCGGATTTTCACTGCTGCGTTTCGACCGCTGTACACACGCTTGATTCTCTTACGGAGACATATATATCCATGGGTTTTAAGATTCTTCCTAGTCAGGTATATTCCTAGGCGTTGAATATGTGGTGTTGGGTCCATTTCGTTTAGCAAGGAGTAGGTCTTGTCTATTACATATTTGGCTTATGGAAAGTTATCTGTGCTAATTTCAGTCTCTGGTTTTATGCAGCACCACAAGGCACCTTTCCCCATAAGCAAGCACTAGTTGGTTTTCTAAATTTGAGACCCTGTTCTTTTTTGTAATTCAGTTCATGTGTAGTCAAGTTTACATTCCGTGTATTAGTGATATCTTATGATATTTCTTTTTCTGTATGACGTAGTTCACGTAGAATCACCGTACGTGCATCCACTCACTATGCCGCTACGGGCCTGATGACACAGATTTCATTGCTGAGTTATATTGCATTGCACGTACGTGCCACAACTTCTTTATCCATTTTTTGCTTTCTGGGATATTTACCTGATACTGTAGACGAGCTTCTTGTGAACACAGGCGTCCCAAATATTGGGGTGGCTGTCTGTTTTTGATTTTAATTTCCGTAAGCTATAGGACCATAATTGGAAGTGCCATAGGCTGTGTTGCTTTGTTTCTTACGTGTTTCAGGAAACACCATACACTTCTCCAGGGTGGCTGCTGGTAATTTACATCCTGCCAATCAGCATAACAAGGCTCCCTGTTCTCCATATCCTGTCCTAACTTTCTGGATTTTACACTTTTTTCAGATGGCCCTTTTGCCCAGGGGGGGCAGTGAGATTTCATTGTAGTGCAGATTTCCTTTACAGGCTTGCTTGGTTGGCCAAAAAGGGCGTATGCGTTTTTTCCTGAATATATTCAGGAAAAAACGCATACGCCCTTTTTGGCCAAGTGCATCATTGTCGATGTTGTGCCTCTTTTCCTATGCTTTCAGGGCAATTCCAGTCTACCCCCTGCAATCGTTTTCCTGAAATTCTGCCCCGCTTTCAAGTCCCCTTCGTAGGCTTACTTCAATATATTTTTGGAGGATAGCTGTCATTTATAACTCTGCAGGTTTGTGAAGTACAGTGCCCCTGAGCTCCATTCTTCAACTCGCTTTCTCGTGAGCTGGGCACAAAACCGCAGGATTGCTTCAGGCCCCAATCTGTTTCCAGCAGGGCACACTGAGCCTTTGGTTAATTCCTCTTCCTGGTGGGAAATGAGCGTTACATTTGCCCGTGCAGACACCTACAGCTAGTCTCTCATTGGTTCTCCCTATTCCTGTTCATCTTGCACAGAAATGGCAAGCTGTGCCAAACAGGAGTTTAAAGGCACTGACTCTCCAAGCGGGGAGAGTGTTAGTAAAGCATCTGGAATGGTGAACCTGAGGACCAGGATACGAAAACTGAGATGCATTTTAAATCGTTTCCCAATCACACGGTGGACGATACTCTGGGTTTCCCATGCATGTTTTAGCTGGAGGAAGAATCCCTTGAACCTGGAGAGTTGGGACCCATGGAATGGGTACCATGCAGTATGACTTCAAAGGATCTGCATTTGCTCACCGAAACTCACCAGTGCTATCAGCCTGAAGTGTCCAGCCTTATGTCTCAACCAGCTCTGGGTGTAGATGTGGTCAATCACGGTTGCATCACATGCCCTGAGTGAATTATTTAAGAATTGCTCTCTATTTCACTGTCCTTGTGTTTTGTTTTCGAAATTTATTTTGATAATGGGATTTATCGGATTTTCTCTGCTGCATTTCCGCCTCTGTACACATGCTTGATTCTCTTATGGAGACATATATATCCATGGGTTTTAAGATTCTTCCTAGTCAGGTATATTCCTAGGCGTTGAATATGTGGTGTTGAGTCCATTTCGTTGAGCAAGGAGTAGGTCTTGTCTATTACATATTTGGCTTATGGAATGTTATCTGTGCTAATTTCAGTCTCTGGTTTTATGCAGCACCCCAATGCACCTTTCCCCATAAGCAAGCACTAGTTGGTTTTCTAAATTTGAGACCCTGTTCTGTTTTGTAATTCAGTTCATGTGTAGTCAAGTTTACATTCCGTGTATTAGTGATATCTTATGATGTTTCTTTTTCTGTGTGACGTAGTTCACGTAGAATCACCGTACCTGCATCCACTTACTATGCCGCTACGGGCCTGATGACACAGATTTCATTGCTGAGTGATATTGCATTGCACGTACGTGCCACAACTTCTTTATCCATTTTTTGCTTTCTGGGATATTTACCTGATACTGTAGACGAGCTTCTTGTGAACACAGCCGTCCCAAATATTGGGGTGGCTGTCTGTTTTTGATTTTAATTTCCGTAAGCTATAGGACCATAAGTGGAAGTGCCATAGGCTGTGTTGCTTTGTTTCTTACGTGTTTCAGGAAACACCATACACTTCTCCAGGGTGGCTGCTGGCAATTTACATCCTGCCAATCAGCATAACAAGGCTCCCTGTTCTCCATATCCTGTCCTACCTTTCTGGATTTTACACTTTTTTCAGATGGCCCTTTTGCCCGGGGGGCAGTGAGACTTCATTGTAGTGCAGATTTCCTTTACAGGCTTGCTTGGTTGGCCAAGAAAGGCGTATGCGTTTTTTCCTGAATATATTCAGGAAAAAACGCATACGCCCTTTTTGGCCAAGTGCATCATTGTCGATGTTCTGCCTCTTTTCCTATGCTTTCAGGGCAATTCCAGTCTACCCCCTGCAATCGTTTTCCTGAAATTCTGCCCCGCTTTCAAGTCCCCTTCGCAGGCTTACTTCAATATATTTTTGGAGGATAGCTGTCATTTATATCTCTGCAAGTTTGTGAATTACAGTGCCCCTGAGCTCCTTTCTTCAACTCGCTTTCTTGTGAGCTGGGCACAAAACCGCAGGATTGCTTCAGGCCCTAATCTGTTTCCAGCAGGGCACACTGAGCCTTTGTTTAATTCCTCTTCCTGGTGGGCAATGAGCGTTACATTTGCCCGTGCAGACACCTACAGCTAGTCTCTCATTGGTTCTCCCTATTCCTGTTCATCTTGCACAGAAATGGCAAGCTGTGCCAAACAGGAGGTTAAAGGCACTGACTCTCCAAGCGGGAAGAGTGTTAGTAAAGCATCTGGAATGGTGAACCCGAGGACCAGGATACGAAAACTGAGATGCATTTTAAATCGTTTCCCAATCACACGGTGGACGATACTCTGGGTTTCCCATGCATGTTTTAGCTGGAGGAAGTATGCCTTGAACCTGGAGAGTTGGGACCCATGGAATGGGTACCATGCAGTATGACTTCAAAGGGTCTACGTTTGCTCACCGAAACTCACCAGTGCTATCAGCCTGAAGTGTCCAGCCTTATGTCTCAACCAGCTCTGGGTGTAGATGTGGTCAATCCCGGTTGCATCACATGCCCTGAGTGAATTATTTAAGAATTGCTCTCTATTTCACTGTCTTTGTGTTTTGTTTTCGAAATTTATTTTGATAATGGGATTTATCGGATTTTCACTGCTGCATTTCCGCCGCTGTACACACGCTTGATTCTCTTACGGAGACATATATATCCATGGGTTTTAAGATTCTTCCTAGTCAGGTATATTCCTAGGCGTTGAATATGTGGTGTTGAGTCCAATTCGTTGAGCAAGGAGTAGGTCTTGTCTATTACATATTTGGCTTATGGAATGTTATCTGTGCTAATTTCAGTCTCTGGTTTTATGCAGCACCCCAAGGCACCTTTCCCCATAAGCAAGCACTAGTTGGTTTTCTAAATTTGAGACCCTGTTCTGTTTTGTAATTCAGTTCATGTGTAGTCAAGTTTACATTCCATGTATTAGTGATATCTTATGATGTTTCTTTTTCTGTGTGACGTAGTTCACGTAGAATCACCGTACCTGCATCCACTTACTATGCCGCTACGGGCCTGATGACACAGATTTCATTGCTGAGTGATATTGCATTGTACGTATGTGCCACAACTTCTTTATCCATTTTTTGCTTTCTGGGATATTTACCTGATACTGTAGACGAGCTTCTTGGGAACACAGCCGTCCCAAATATTGGGGTGGCTGTCTGTTTTTGATTTTAATTTCCGTAAGCTATAGGACCATAAGTGGAAGTGCCATAGGCTGTGTTGCTTTGTTTCTTACGTGTTTCAGGAAACACCATACACTTCTCCAGGGTGGCTGCTGGCAATTTACATCCTGCCAATCAGCATAACAAGGCTCCCTGTTCTCCATATCCTGTCCTACATTTCTGGATTTTACACTTTTTTCAGATGGCCCTTTTGCCCGGGGGGGGGGGGGCAGTGAGATTTCATTGTAGTGCAGATTTCCTTTACAGGCTTGCTTGGTTGGCCAAAAAGGGCGTATGCGTTTTTTCCTGAATATATTCAGGAAAAAACGCATACGCCCTTTTTGGCCAAGTGCATCATTGTCGACGTTCTGCCTCTTTTCCTATGCTTTCAGGGCAATTCCAGTCTACCCCCTGCAATCGTTTTCCTGAAATTCAGCCCCGCTTTCAAGTCCCCTTCGCAGGCTTACTTCAATATATTTTTGGAGGATAGCTGTCATTTATAACTCTGCAGGTTTGTGAAGTACAGTGCCCCTGAGCTCCTTTCTTCACCTCGCTTTCTTGTGAGCTGGGCACAAAACCGCAGGATTGCTTCAGGCCCTAATCTGTTTCCAGCACGGCACACTGAGCCTTTGTTTAATTCCTCTTCCTGGTGGGCAATGAGCGTTACATTTTCCCGTGCAGACACCTACAGCTAGTCTCTCATTGGTTCTCCCTATTCCTGTTCATCTTGCACAGAAATGGCAAGCTGTGCGAAACAGGAGGTTAAAGGCACTGACTCTCCAAGCGGGGAGAGTGTTAGTAAAGCATCTGGAATGGTGAACCCGAGGACCAGGAAACGAAAACTGAGATGCATTTTAAACCATTTCCCAATCACACGGTGGACGATACTCTGGGTTTCCCATGCATGTTTTAGCTGGAGGAAGAATCCCTTGAACCTGGAGAGTTGGGACCCATGGAATGGGTACCATGCAGTATGACTTCAAAGGGTCTACGTTTGCTCACCGAAACTCACCAATGCTATCAGCCTGAAGTGTCCAGCCTTATGTCTCAACCAGCTCTGGGTGTAGATGTGGTCAATCCCGGTTGCATCACATGCGCTGAGTGAATTAGTTAAGAATTGCTCTCTATTTCACTGTCTTTGTGTTTTGTTTTCGAAATTTATTTTGATAATGGGATTTATCGGATTTTCACTGCTGCGTTTCGGCCGCTGTACACACGCTTGATTCTCTTACGGAGACATATATATCCATGGGTTTTAAGATTCTTCCTACTCAGGTATATTCCTAGGCGTTGAATATGTGGTGTTGGGTCCATTTCGTTGAGCAAGGAGTAGGTCTTGTCTATTACATATTTGGCTTATGGAAAGTTATCTGTGCTAATTTCAGTCTCTGGTTTTATGCAGCACCCCAAGGCACCTTTCCCCATAAGCAAGCACTAGTTGGTTTTCTAAATTTGAGACCCTGTTCTTTTTTGTAATTCAGTTCATGTGTAGTCAAGTTTACATTCCGTGTATTAGTGATATCTTATGATGTTTCTTTTTCTGTGTGACGTAGTTCACGTAGAATCACCGTACCTGCATCCACTCACTATGCCGCTATGGGCCTGATGACACAGATTTCATTGCTGAGTGATATTGCATTGTACGTACGTGCCACAACTTCTTTATCCATTTTTTGCTTTCTGGGATATTTACCTGATACTGTAGACGAGCTTCTTGTGAACACAGCCGTCCCAAATATTGGGGTGGCTGTCTGTTTTTGATTTTAATTTCCGTAAGCTATAGGACCATAAGTGGAAGTGCCATAGGCTGTGTTGCTTTGTTTCTTACGTGTTTCAGGAAACACCATACACTTCTCCAGGGTGGCTGCTGGCAATTTACATCCTGCCAATCAGCATAACAAGGCTCCCTGTTCTCCATATCCTGTCCTACCTTTCTGGATTTTACACTTTTCTCAGATGGCCCTTTTGCCCGGGGGGGCAGTGAGATTTCATTGTAGTGCAGATTTCCTTTACAGGCTTGCTTGGTTGGCCAAAAAGGGCGTATGCGTTTTTTCCTGAATATATTCAGGAAAAAACGCATACGCCCTTTTTGGCCAAGTGCATCAATGTCGACGTTGTGCCTTTTTTCCTTTGCTTTCAGGGCAATTCCAGTCTACCCCCTGCAATCGTTTTCCTGAAATTCAGCCCCGCTTTCAAGTCCCCTTCACAGGCTTACTTCAATATATTTTTGGAGGATAGCTGTCATTTATAACTCTGCAGGTTTGTGAAGTACAGTGCCACTGAGCTCCTTTCTTCAACTCGCTTTCTTGTGAGCTGGGCACAAAACCGCAGGATTGCTTCAGGCCCTAATCTGTTTCCAGCAGGGCACACTGAGCCTTTGTTAATTCCTCTTCCTGGTGGGCAATGAGCGTTACATTTGCCCGTGCAGACACCTACAGCTAGTCTCTCATTGGTTCTCCCTATTCCTGTTCATCTTGCACAGAAATTGCAAGCTGTGCGAAACAGGAGGTTAAAGGCACTGACTCTCCAAGCGGGGAGAGTGTTAGTAAAGCATCTGGAATGGTGAACCCGAGGACAAGGAAACGAAAACTGAGATGCATTTTAAATCATTTCCCAATCACACGGTGGACGATACTCTGGGTTTCCCATGCATGTTTTAGCTGGAGGAAGAATCCCTTGAACCTGGAGAGTTGGGACCCATGGAATGGGTACCATGCAGTATGACTTCAAAGGGTCTGCATTTGCTCACCGAAACTCACCAGTGCTATCAGCCTGAAGTGTCCAGCCTTATGTCTCAACCAGCTCTTGGTGTAGATGTGGTCAATCCCGGTTGCATCACATGCTCTGAGTGAATTATTTAAGAATTGCTCTCTATTTCACTGTCTTTGTGATTTGTTTTCGAAATTTATTTTGATAATGGGATTTGTCGGATTTTCACTGCTGCGTTTCGGCCGCTGTACTCACGCTTGATTCTCTTATGGAGACATATATATCCATGGGTTTTAAGATTCTTCCTAGTCAGGTATATTCCTAGGCGTTGAATATGTGGTGTTGGGTCCATTTCGTTGAGCAAGGAGTAGGTCTTTTCTATTACATATTTGGCTTATGGAAAGTTATCTGTGCTAATTTCAGTCTCTGGTTTTATGCAGCACCCCAAGGCACCTTTCCCCATAAGCAAGCACTAGTTGGTTTTCTAAATTTGAGACCCTGTTCTTTATTGTAATTCAGTTCATGTGTAGTCAAGTTTACATTCCGTGTATTAGTGTTATCTTATGATGTTTCTTTTTCTGTGTGACGTAGTTCACGTAGAATCACCGTACCTGCATCCACTCACTATGCCGCTACGGGCCTGATGACACAGATTTCATTGCTGAGTGATATTGCATTGCACGTACGTGCCACAACTTCTTTATCCATTTTTTGCTTTCTGGGATATTTACCTGATACTGTAGACGAGCTTCTTGTGAACACAGCCGTCCCAAATATTGGGGTGGCTGTCTGTTTTTGATTTTAATTTCCGTAAGCTATAGGACCATATGTGGAAGTGCCATAGGCTGTGTTGCTTTGTTTCTTACGTGTTTCAGGAAACACCATACACTTCTCCAGGGTGGCTGCTGGCAATTTACATCCTGCCAATCAGCATAACAAGGCTCCCTGTTCTCCATATCCTGTCCTACCTTTCTGGGTATTACACTTTTTTCAGATGGCCCTTTTGCCCGGGGGGGCAGTGAGATTTCATTGTAGTGCAGATTTCCTTTACAGGCTTGCTTGGTTGGCCAAAAAGGGCGTATGCGTTTTTTCCTGAATATATTCAGGAAAAAATGCATACGCCCTTTTTGGCCAAGTGCATCATTGTCGATGTTGTGCCTCTTTTCCTATGCTTTCAGGGCAATTCCAGTCTACCCCCTGCAATCGTTTTCCTGAAATTCAGCCGCGCTTTCAAGTCCCCTTCGCAGGCTTACTTCAATATATTGTTGGAGGATAGCTGTCATTTATAACTCTGCAGGTTTGTGAATTACAGTGCCCCTGAGCTCCTTTCTTCAACTCGCTTTCTTGTGAGCTGGGCACAAAACCGCAGGATTGCTTCAGGCCCTAATCTGTTTCCAGCAGGGCACACTGAGCCTTTGTTTAATTCCTCTTCCTGGTCGGCAATGAGCGTTACATTTGCCCGTGCAGACACCTACAGCTAGTCTCTCATTGGTTCTCCCTATTCCTGTTCATCTTGCACAGAAATTGCAAGCTGTGCGAAACAGGAGGTTAAAGGAACTGACTCTCCAAGCGGGGAGAGTGTTAGTAAAGCATCTGGAATGGTGAACCCGAGGACCAGGATACGAAAACTGAGATGCATTTTAAATTGTTTCCCAATCACACGGTGGACGATACTCTGGGTTTCCCATGCATGTTTTAGCTGGAGGAAGAATCCCTTGAACCTGGAGAGTTGGGACCCATGGAATGGGTACCATGCAGTATGACTTCATAGGGTCTGCATTTGCTCACCGAAACTCACCAGTGCTATCAGCCTGAAGTGTCCAGCCTTATGTCTCAACCAGCTCTGGGTGTAGATGTGGTAAATCCCGGTTGCATCACATGCCCTGAGTGAATTATTTAAGAATTGCTCTCTATTTCACTGTCTTTTTGTTTTGTTTTCGAAATTTATTTTGATAATGGGATTTATCGGATTTTCACTGCTGCGTTTCGGCCGCTGTACACACGCTTGATTCTCTTACGGAGTCATATATTTCCATGGGTTTTAAGTTTCTTCCTACTCAGGTATATTCCTAGGCGTTGAATATGTGGTGTTCGGTCCATTTCGTTGAGCAAGGAGTAGGTCTTGTCTATTACATATTTGGCTTATGGAATGTTATCTGTGCTAATTTCAGTCTCTGGTTTTATGCAGCACCCCAACGCACCTTTCCCCATAAGCAAGCACTAGTTGGTTTTCTAAATTTGAGACCCTGTTCTGTTTTGTAATTCAGTTCATGTGTAGTCAAGTTTACATTCCGTGTATTAGTAATATCTTATGATGTTTCTTTTTCTGTGTGACGTAGTTCACGTAGAATAACCGTACCTGCATCCACTTACTATGCCGCTACGGGCCTGATGACACAGATTTCATTGCTGAGTGATATTGCATTGCACGTACGTGCCACAACTTCTTTATCCATTTTTTGCTTTCTGGGATATTTACCTGATACTGTAGACGAGCTTCTTGTGAACACAGCCGTCCCAAATATTGGGGTGGCTGTCTGTTTTTGATTTTAATTTCCGTAAGCTATAGGACCATAAGTGGAAGTGCCATAGGCTGTGTTGCTTTGTTTCTTACGTGTTTCAGGAAACACCATACACTTCTCCAGGGTGGCTGCTGGCAATTTACATCCTGCCAATCAGCATAACAAGGCTCCCTGTTCTCCATATCCTGTCCTACCTTTCTGGATTTTACAATTTTTTCAGATGGCCCTTTTGCCCAGGGGGGCAGTGAGATTTCATTGTAATGCAGATTTCCTTTACAGGCTTGCTTGTTTGGCCAAAAAGGGCGTATGCGTTTTTTCCTGAATATATTCAGGAAAAAACGCATATGCCCTTTTTGGCCAAGTGCATCATTGTCGACGTTGTGCCTCTTTTCCTATGCTTTCAGGGCAATTCCAGTCTACCCCCTGCAATCGTTTTCCTGAAATTCAGCCCCGCTTTCAAGTCCCCTTCACAGGCTTACTTCAATATACTTTTGGAAGATAGCGGTCAATTATAACTCTGCAGGTTTGTGAATTACAGTGCCCCTGAGCTCCTTTCTTCAACTCGCTTTCTTGTGAGCTGGGCACAAAACCGCAGGATTGCTTCAGGCCCTAATCTGTTTCCAGCAGGGCACACTGAGCCTTTGTTTAATTCCTCTTCCTGGTCGGCAATGAGCGTTACATTTGCCCGTGCAGACACCTACAGCTAGTCTCTCATTGGTTCTCCCTATTCCTGTTCATCTTGCACAGAAATTGCAAGCTGTGCCAAAGAGGAGGTTAAAGGCACTGACTCTTTAAGCGGGGAGAGTGTTAGTAAAGCATCTGGAATGGTGAACCCGAGGACCAGGATACGAAAACTGAGATGCATTTTAAATCGTTTCCCAATCACACGGTGGACGATACTCTGGGTTTCCCATGCATGTTTTAGCTGGAGGAAGAATCCCTTGAACCTGGAGAGTTGGGACCCATGGAATGGGTACCATGCAGTATGACTTCAAAGGGTCTGCATTTGCTCACCGAAACTCACCAATGCTATCAGCCTGAAGTGTCCAGCCTTATGTCTCAACCAGCTCTGGGTGTAGATGTGGTAAATCCCGGTTGCATCACATGCCCTGAGTGAATTATTTAAGAATTGCTCTCTATTTCACTGTCTTTGTGTTTTGTTTTCGAAATTTATTTTGATAATGGGATTTATCGGATTTTCACTGCTGCGTTTCGGCCGCTGTACACACGCTTGATTCTCTTACGGAGACATATATATCCATGGGTTTTAAGATTCTTCCTAGTCAGGTATATTCCTAGGCGTTGAATATGTGGTGTTGGGTCCATTTCGTTGAGCAAGGAGTAGGTCTTGTCTATTACATATTTGGCTTATGGAAAGTTATCTGTGCTAATTTCAGTCTCTGGTTTTATGCAGCACCCCAAGGCACCTTTCCCCATAAGCAAGCACTAGTTGGTTTTCTAAATTTGAGACCCTGTTCTTTTTTGTAATTCAGTTCATGTGTAGTCAAGTTTACATTCGGTGTATTAGTGATATCTTATGATGTTTCTTTTTCTGTGTGACGTAGTTCACGTAGAATCACCGTACCTGCATCCACTCACTATGCCGCTACGGGCCTGATGACACAGATTTCATTGCTGAGTGATATTGCATTGTACGTACGTGCCACAACTTCTTTATCCTTTTTTTGCTTTCTGGGATATTTACCTGGTACTGTAGACGAGCTTCTTGTGAACACAGCCGTCCCAAATATTGGGGTGGCTGTCTGTTTTTGATTTTAATTTTCGTAAGCTATAGGACCATAAGTGGAAGTGCCATAGGCTGTGTTGCTTTGTTTCTTACGTGTTTCAGGAAACACCATATACTTCTCCAGGGTGGCTGCTGGCAATTTACATCCTGCCAATCAGCATAACAAGGCTCCCTGTTCTCCATATCCTGTCCTACCTTTCTGGATTTTACACTTTTTTCAGATGGCCCTTTTGCCCGGGGGGGGGCAGTGAGATTTCATTGTAGTGCAGATTTCCTTTACAGGCTTGCTTGGTTGGCCAAAAAGGGCGTATGCGTTTTTTCCTGAATATATTCAGGAAAAAACGCATACGCACTTTTTGGCCAAGTGCATCATTGTCGACGTTGTGCCTCTTTTCCTATGCTTTCAGGGCAATTCCAGTCTACCCCCTGCAATCGTTTTCCTGAAATTCAGCCCCGCTTTCAAGTCCCCTTCGCAGGCTTACTTCAATATATTTTTGGAGGATAGCTTTCATTTATAACTCTGCAGGTTTGTGAAGTACAGTGCCCCTGAGCTCCTTTCTTCAACTTGCTTTCTTGTGAGCTGGGCACAAAACCGCAGGATTGCTTCAGGCCCTAATCTGTTTCCAGCAGGGCACACTGAACCTTTGTTTAATTCCTCTTCCTGGTGGGCAATGAGCATTACATTTGCCCGTGCAGACACCTACAGCTAGTCTCTCATTGGTTCTCCCTATTCCTGTTCATCGTGCACAGAAATGGCAAGCTGTGCCAAACAGGAGGTTAAAGGCACTGACTCTCCAAGCGGGGAGAGTTTTAGTAAAGCATCTGGAATGGTGAACCCGAGGACCAGGATACGAAAACTGAGATGCATTTTAAATCGTTTCCCAATCACACGGTGGACGATACTCTGGGTTTCCCATGCATGTTTTAGCTGGAGGAAGAATGCCTTGAACCTGGAGAGTTGGGACCCATGGAATGGGTACCATGCAGTATGACTTCAAAGGGTCTGCATTTGCTCACCGAAACTCACCAGTGCTATCAGCCAGAAGTGTCCAGCCTTATGTCTCAACCAGCTCTGGGTGTAGATGTGGTCAATCCCGGTTGCATCACATGCCCTGAGTGAATTATTTAAGAATTGCTCTCTATTTCACTGTCTTTGTGTTTTGTTTCCGAAATTTATTTTGATAATGGGATTTATCGGATTTTCACTGCTGCGTTTCGGCCGCTGTACACACGCTTGATTCTCTTATGGAGACATATATATCCATGGGTTTTGAGATTCTTCCTAGTCAGGTATATTCCTAGGCGTTGAATATGTGATTTTGGGTCCATTTCGTTGAGCAAGGAGTAGGTCTTGTCTATTACATATTTGGCTTATGGAAAGTTATCTGTGCTAATTTCAGTCTCTGGTTTTATGCAGCACCCCAAGGCACCTTTCCCCATAAGCAAGCACTAGTTGGTTTTCTAAATTTGAGACCCTGTTCTGTTTTGTAATTCAGTTCATGTGTAGTCAAGTTTACATTCCGTGTATTAGTGATATCTTATGATGTTTCTTTTTCTGTGTGACGTAGTTCACGTAGAATCACCGTACGTGCATCCACTCACTATGCCGCTACGGGCCTGATGACACAGATTTCATTGCTGAGTGATATTGCATTGTACGTACGTGCCACAACTTCTTTATCCTTTTTTTGCTTTCTGGGATATTTACCTGATACTGTAGACGAGCTTCTTGGGAACACAGCCGTCCCAAATATTGGGGTGGCTGTCTGTTTTTGATTTTAATTTCCGTAAGCTATAGGACCATAAGTGGAAGTGCCATAGGCTGTGTTGCTTTGTTTCTTACGTGTTTCAGGAAACACCATACACTTCTCCAGGGTGGCTGCTGGCAATTTACATCCTGCCAATCAGCATAACAAGGCTCCCTGTTCTCCATATCCTGTCCTACCTTTCTGGATTTTACAATTTTTTCAGATGGCCCTTTTGCCCAGGGGGGCAGTGAGATTTCATTGTAATGCAGATTTCCTTTACAGGCTTGCTTGTTTGACCAAAAAGGGCGTATGCGTTTTTTCCTTAATATATTCAGGAAAAAACGCATATGCCCTTTTTGGCCAAGTGCATCATTGTCGACGTTGTGCCTCTTTTCCTATGCTTTCAGGGCAATTCCAGTCTACCCCCTGCAATCTTTTTCCTGAAATTCAGCCCCGCTTTCAAGTCCCATTCACAGGCTTACTTCAATATACTTTTGGAAGATAGCTGTCATTTATAACTCTGCAGGTTTGTGAATTACAGTGCCCCTGAGCTCCTTTCTTCAACTCGCTTTCTTGTGAGCTGGGCACAAAACCGCAGGATTGCTTCAGGCCCTAATCTGTTTCCAGCAGGGCACACTGAGCCTTTGTTTAATTCCTCTTCCTGGTCGGCAATGAGCGTTACATTTGCCCGTGCAGACACCTACAGCTAGTCTCTCATTGGTTCTCCCTATTCCTGTTCATCTTGCACAGAAATTGCAAGCTGTGCCAAAGAGGAGGTTAAAGGCACTGACTCTCTAAGCGGGGAGAGTGTTAGTAAAGCATCTGGAATGGTGAACCCGAGGACCAGGATACGAAAACTGAGATGCATTTTAAATCGTTTCCCAATCACACGGTGGACGATACTCTGGGTTTCCCATGCATGTTTTAGCTGGAGGAAGAATCCCTTGAACCTGGAGAGTTGGGACCCATGGAAAGGGTACCATGCAGTATGACTTCAAAGGGTCTGCATTTGCTCACCGAAACTCACCAATGCTATCAGCCTGAAGTGTCCAGCCTTATGTCTCAACCAGCTCTGGGTGTAGATGTGGTCAATCCCGGTTGCATCACATGCCCTGAGTGAATTATTTAAGAATTGCTCTCTATTTCACTGTCTTTGTGTTTTGTTTCCGAAATTTATTTTGATAATGGGATTTATCGGATTTTCACTGCTGCGTTTCGGCCGCTGTACACACGCTTGATTCTCTTACGGAGACATATATATCCATGGGTTTTAAGATTCTTCCTAGTCAGGTATATTCCTAGGCGTTGAATATGTGATTTTGGGTCCATTTCGTTGAGCAAGGAGTAGGTCTTGTCTATTACATATTTGGCTTATGGAAAGTTATCTGTGCTAATTTCAGTCTCTGGTTTTATGCAGCACCCCAAGGCACCTTTCCCCATAAGCAAGCACTAGTTGGTTTTCTAAATTTGAGACCCTGTTCTGTTTTGTAATTCAGTTCATGTGTAGTCAAGTTTACATTCCGTGTATTAGTGATATCTTATGATGTTTCTTTTTCTGTGTGACGTAGTTCACGTAGAATCACCGTACCTGCATCCACTCACTATGCCGCTACGGGCCTGATGACACAGATTTCATTGCTGAGTGATATTGCATTGTACGTACGTGCCACAACTTCTTTATCCATTGTTTGCTTTCTGGGATATTTACCTGATACTGTAGACGAGCTTCTTGTGAACACAGCCGTCCCAAATATTGGGGTGGCTGTCTGTTTTTGATTTTAATTTCCGTAAGCTATAGGACCATAAGTGGAAGTGCCATAGGCTGTGTTGCTTTGTTTCTTACGTGTTTCAGGAAACACCATACACTTCTCCAGGGTGGCTGCTGGCAATTTACATCCTGCCAATCAGCATAACAAGGCTCCCTGTTCTCCATATCCTGTCCTACCTTTCTGGATTTTACACTTTTTTCAGATGGCCCTTTTGCCCGGGGGGGGGGCAGTGAGATTTCATTGTAGTGCAGATTTCCTTTACAGGCTTGCTTGGTTGGCCAAAAAGGGCGTATGCGTTTTTTCCTGAATATATTCAGGAAAAAACGCATACGCCCTTTTTGGCCAAGTGCATCATTGTCGACGTTGTGCCTCTTCCTATGCTTTCAGGGCAATTCCAGTCTACCCCCTGCAATCGTTTTCCTGAAATTCAGCCCCGCTTTCAAGTCCCCTTCGCAGGCTTACTTCAATATATTTTTGGAGGATAGCTGTCATTTATAACTCTGCAGGTTTGTGAAGTACAGTGCCCCTGAGCTCCTTTCTTCAACTTGCTTTCTTGTGAGCTGGGCACAAAACCGCAGGATTGCTTCAGGCCCTAATCTGTTTCCAGCAGGGCACACTGAGCCTTTGTTTAATTCCTCTTCCTGGTCGGCAATGAGCGTTACATTTGCCCGTGCAGACACCTACAGCTAGTCTCTCATTGGTTCTCCCTATTCCTGTTCATCTTGCACAGAAAATGCAAGCTGTGCGAAACAGGAGGTTAAAGGCACTGACTCTCCAAGTGGGGAGAGTGTTAGTAAAGCATCTGGAATGGTGAACCCGAGGACAAGGAAACGAAAACTGAGATGCATTTTAAATCATTTCCCAATCACACGGTGGAGGATACTCTGGGTTTCCCATGCATGTTTTAGCTGGAGGAAGAATCCCTTGAACCTGGAGAGTTGGGACCCATGGAATGGGTACCATGCAGTATGACTTCAAAGGGTCTGCATTTGCTCACCGAAACTCACCAATGCTATCAGCCTGAAGTGTCCAGCCTTATGTCTCAACCAGCTCTGGGTGTAGATGTGGTAAATCCCGGTTGCATCACATGCCCTGAGTGAATTATTTAAGAATTGCTCTCTATTTCACTGTCTTTGTGTTTTGTTTTCGAAATTTATTTTGATAATGGGATTTATCGGATTTTCACTGCTGCGTTTCGGCCGCTGTACACACGCTTGATTCTCTTACGGAGACATATATATCCATGGGTTTTAAGATTCTTCCTAGTCAGGTATATTCCTAGGCGTTGAATATGTGGTGTTGGGTCCATTTCGTTGAGCAAGGAGTAGGTCTTGTCTATTACATATTTGGCTTATGGAAAGTTATCTGTGCTAATTTCAGTCTCTGGTTTTATGCAGCACCCCAAGGCACCTTTCCCCATAAGCAAGCACTAGTTGGTTTTCTAAATTTGAGACCCTGTTCTTTTTTGTAATTCAGTTCATGTGTAGTCAAGTTTACATTCCGTGTATTAGTGATATCTTATGATGTTTCTTTTTCTGTCTGACATAGTTCACGTAGAATCACCGTACCTGCATCCACTCACTATGCCGCTACGGGCCTGATGACACAGATTTCATTGCTGAGTGATATTGCATTGTACGTACGTGCCACAACTTCTTTATCCATTTTTTGCTTTCTGGGATATTTACCTGATACTGTAGACGAGCTTCTTGTGAACACAGCCGTCCCAAATATTGGGGTGGCTGTCTGTTTTTGATTTTAATTTCCGTAAGCTATAGGACCATAAGTGGAAGTGCCATAGGCTGTGTTGCTTTGTTTCTTACGTGTTTCAGGAAACACCATACACTTCTCCAGGGTGGCTGCTGGCAATTTACATCCTGCCAATCAGCATAACAAGGCTCCCTGTTCTCCATATCCTGTCCTACCTTTCTGGATTTTACACTTTTTTCAGATGGCCCTTTTGCCCGGGGGGGGGCAGTGAGATTTCATTGTAGTGCAGATTTCCTTTACAGGCTTGCTTGGTTGGCCAAAAAGGGCGTATGCGTTTTTTCCTGAATATATTAAGGAAAAACGCATACGCCCTTTTTGGCCAAGTGCATCATTGTCGACGTTGTGCCTCTTTTCCTATGCTTTCAGGGCAATTACAGTCTACCCCCTGCAATCGTTTTCCTGAAATTCAGCCCCGCTTTCAAGTCCCCTTCGCAGGCATACTTCAATATATTTTTGGAGGATAGCTGTCATTTATAACTCTGCAGGTTTGTGAAGTACAGTGGCCCTGAGCTCCTTTCTTCAACTCGCTTTCTTGTGAGCTGGGCACAAAACCGCAGGATTGCTTCAGGTCCTAATCTGTTTCCAGCAGGGCACACTGAGCCTTTGTTTAATTCCTCTTCCTGGTCGGCAATGAGCGTTACATTTGCCCGTGCAGACACCTACAGCTAGTCTCTCATTGGTTCTCCCTATTCCTGTTCATCTTGCACAGAAATTGCAAGCTGTGCGAAACAGGAGGTTAAAGGCACTGACTCTCCAAGCGGGGAGAGTGTTAGTAAAGCATCTGGAATGGTGAACCCGAGGACAAGGAAACGAAAACTGAGATGCATTTTAAATCATTTCCCAATCACACGGTGGACGATACCCTGGGTTTCCCATGCATGTTTTAGCTGGAGGAAGAATCCCTTGAACCTGGAGAGTTGGGACCCATGGAATGGGTACCATGCAGTATGACGTCAAAGGGTCTGCAATTGCTCACCGAAACTCACCAATGCTATCAGCCTGAAGTGTCCAGCCTTATGTCTCAACCAGCTCTGGGTGTAGATGTGGTCAATCCCGGTTGCATCACATGCCCTGAGTGAATTATTTAAGAATTGCTCTCTATTTCACTGTCTTTGTGTTTTGTTTTCGAAATTTATTTTGATAATGGGATTTATCGGATTTTCACTGCTGCTTTTCGGCCGCTGTACACACGCTTGATTCTCTTACGGAGACATATATATCCATGGGTTTTAAGATTCTTCCTAGTCAGGTATATTCCTAGGCGTTGAATATGTGGTGTTGGGTCCATTTCGTTGAGCAAGGAGTAGGTCTTGTCTATTACATATTTGGCTTATGGAAAGTTATCTGTGCTAATTTCAGTCTCTGATTTTATGCAGCACCCCAAGGCACCTTTCCCCATAAGCAAGCACTAGTTGGTTTTCTAAATTTGAGACCCTGTTCTTTTTTGTAATTCAGTTCATGTGTAGTCAAGTTTACATTCCGTGTATTAGTGATATCTTATGATGTTTCTTTTTCTGTGTGACGTAGTTCACGTAGAATCACCGTACCTGCATCCACTCACTATGCCGCTACGGGCCTGATGACACAGATTTCATTGGTGAGTGATATTGCATTGTACGTACGTGCCACAACTTCTTTATCCTTTTTTTGCTTTCTGGGATATTTACCTGATACTGTAGACGAGCTTCTTGTGGACACAGCCGTCCCAAATATTGGGGTGGCTGTCTGTTTTTGATTTTAATTTCCGTAAGCTATAGGACCATAAGTGGAAGTGCCATAGGCTGTGTTGCTTTGTTTCTTACGTGTTTCAGGAAACACCATACACTTCTCCAGGGTGGCTGCTGGCAATTTACATCCTGCCAATCAGCATAACAAGGCTCCCTGTTCTCCATATCCTGTCCTACCTTTCTGGATTTTACACTTTTTTCAGATGGCCCTTTTGCCCGGGGGGGCAGTGAGATTTAATTGTAGTGCAGATTTCCTTTACAGGCTTGCTTGGTTGGCCAAAAAGGGCGTATGCGTTTTTTCCTGAATATATTCAGGAAAAAACGCATACGCCCTTTTTGGCCAAGTGCATCATTGTCGACGTTGTGCCTCTTTTCCTATGCTTTCAGGGCAATTCCAGTCTACCCCCTGCAATCGTTTTCCTGAAATTCAGCCCCGCTTTCAAGTCCCCTTCGCAGGCTTACTTCAATATATTTTTGGAGGATAGCTGTCATTTATAACTCTGCAGGTTTTGTGAAGTACAGTGCCCCTGAGCTCCTTTCTTCAACTTGCTTTCTTGTGAGCTTGGCACAAAACCGCAGGATTGCTTCAGGCCCTAATCTGTTTCCAGCAGGGCACACTGAGCCTTTGTTTAATTCCTCTTCCTGGTGGGCAATGAGCATTACATTTGCCCGTGCAGACACCTACAGCTAGTCTCTCATTGGTTCTCCCTATTCCTGTTCATCTTGCACAGAAATGGCAAGCTGTGCCAAACAGGAGGTTAAAGGCACTGACTCTCCAAGCGGGGAGAGTTTTAGTAAAGCATCTGGAATGGTGAACCCGAGGACCAGGATACGAAAACTGAGATGCATTTTAAATCGTTTCCCAATCACACGGTGGACGATACTCTGGGTTTCCCATGCATGTTTTAGCTGGAGGAAGAATGCCTTGAACCTGGAGAGTTGGGACCCATGGAATGGGTACCATGCAGTATGACTTCAAAGGGTCTGCATTTGCTCACCGAAACTCACCAGTGCTATCAGCCTGAAGTGTCCAGCCTTATGTCTCAACCAGCTCTGGGTGTAGATGTGGTAAATCCCGGTTGCATCACATGCCCTGAGTGAATTATTTAAGAATTGCTCTCTATTTCACTGTCTTTTTGTTTTGTTTTCGAAATTTATTTTGATAATGGGATTTATCGGATTTTCACTGCTGCGTTTCGGCCGCTGTACACACGCTTGATTCTCTTACGGAGACATATATTTCCATGGGTTTTAAGTTTCTTCCTAGTCAGGTATATTCCTAGGCGTTGAATATGTGGTGTTGGGTCCATTTCGTTGAGCAAGGAGTAGGTCTTGTCTATTACATATTTGGCTTATGGAAAGTTATCTGTGCTAATTTCAGTCTCTGGTTTTATGCAGCACCCCAAGGCACCTTTCTCCATAAGCAAGCACTAGTCGGTTTTCTAAATTTGAGACCCTGTTCTGTATTGAAATTCAGTTAATGTGTAGTCAAGTTTACATTCCGTGTATTAGTGATATCTTATGATGTTTCTTTTTCTGTGTGACGTAGTTCACGTAGAATCACCGTACCTGCATCCACTCACTATGCCTCTACGGGCCTGATGACACAGATTTCATTGCTGAGTGATATTGCATTGTACGTACGTGCCACAACTTCTTTATCCATTTTTTGCTTTCTGGGATATTTACCTGATACTGTAGATGAGCTTCTTGTGAACACAGCCGTCCCAAATATTGGGGTGGCTGTCTGTTTTTGATTTTAATTTCTGTAAGCTATAGGACCATAAGTGGAAGTGCCATAGGCTGTGTTGCTTTGTTTCTTACTTGTTTCAGGAAACACCATACACTTCTCCAGGGTGGCTGCTGGCAATTTACATCCTGCCATTCAGCATAACAAGGCTCCCTGTTCTCCATATCCTGTCCTACCTTTCTGGATTTTACACTTTTTTCAGATGGCCCTTTTGCCCGGGGGGGCAGTGAGATTTCATTGTAGTGCAGATTTCCTTTACAGGCTTGCTTGGTTGGCCAAAAAGGGTGTATGAGTTTTTTCATGAATATATTCAGGAAAAAACGCATACGCCCATTATGGCCAAGTGCATCATTGTCGACGTTGTGCATGTTTTCCTATGCTTTCAGGGCAATTCCAGTCT
The DNA here is from genome assembly GCF_963924675.1 of Phocoena phocoena. Taxonomy (NCBI): domain Eukaryota; kingdom Metazoa; phylum Chordata; class Mammalia; order Artiodactyla; family Phocoenidae; genus Phocoena; species Phocoena phocoena. The sequence continues at coordinate 75,268 of NW_027077726.1, forward strand.
ACCCCCTGCAATCGTTTTCCTGAAATTCTGCCCCGCTTTCAAGTCCCCTTCGCAGGCTTACTTCAATATATTTTTGGAGGATAGCTGTCATTTATAACTCTGCAGGTTTGTGAATTACAGTGCCCCTGAGCTCCTTTCTTCAACTTGCTTTCTTGTGAGCTGGGCACAAAACCGCAGGATTGCTTCAGGCCCTAATCTGTTTCCAGCAGGGCACACTGAGCCTTTGTTTAATTCCTCTTCCTGGTGGGCAATGAGCGTTACATTTGCCCGTGCAGACACCTACAGCTAGTCTCTCATTGGTTCTCCCTATTCCTGTTCATCTTGCACAGAAATGGCAAGCTGTGCCAAACAGGAGGTTAAAGGCACTGACTCTCCAAGCGGGGAGAGTGTTAGTAAAGCATCTGAAATGGTGAACCCGAGGACCAGGATACGAAAACTGAGATGCATTTTAAATCGTTTCCCAATCACACGGTGGACGATACTGTGGGTTTCCCATGCATGTTTTAGCTGGAGGAAGAATGCCTTGAACCTGGAGAGTTGGGACCCATGGAATGGGTACCATGCAGTATGACTTCAAAGGGTCTGCATTTGCTCACCGAAACTCACCAGTGCTATCAGCCAGAAGTGTCCAGCCTTATGTCTCAACCAGCTCTGGGTGTAGATGTGGTCAATCCCGGTTGCATCACATGCCCTGAGTGAATTATTTAAGAATTGCTCTCTATTTCACTGTCTTTGTGTTTTGTTTTCGAAATTTATTTTGATAATGGGATTTATCGGATTTTCACTGCTGCGTTTCGGCCGCTGTACACACGCTTGATTCTCTTATGGAGACATATATATCCATGGGTTTTAAGATTCTTCCTAGTCAGGTATATTCCTACGCGTTGAATATGTGGTTTTGGGTCCATTTCGTTGAGCAAGGAGTAGGTCTTGTCTATTACATATTTGGCTTATGGAAAGTTATCTGTGCTAATTTCAGTCTCTGATTTTATGCAGCACCCCAACACACATTTCCCCATAAGCAAGCACTAGTTGGTTTTCTAAATTTGAGATCCTGTTCTGTTTTGTAATTCAGTTCATGTGTAGTCAAGTTTACATTCCGTGTATTAGTGATATCTTATGATGTTTCTTTTTCTGTGTGACGTAGTTCACGTAGAATCACCGTACCTGCATCCACTCACTATGCCGCTACGGGCCTGATGACACAGATTTCATTGGTGAGTGATATTGCATTGTACGTACGTGCCACAACTTCTTTATCCTTTTTTTGCTTTCTGGGATATTTACCTGATACTGTAGACGAGCTTCTTGTGGACACAGCCGTCCCAAATATTGGGGTGGCTGTCTGTTTTTGATTTTAATTTCCGTAAGCTATAGGACCATAAGTGGAAGTGCCATAGGCTGTGTTGCTTTGTTTCTTACGTGTTTCAGGAAACACCATACACTTCTCCAGGGTGGCTGCTGGCAATTTACGTCCTGCCAATCAGCATAACAAGGCTCCCTGTTCTCCATATCCTGTCCTACCTTTCTGGATTTTACACTTTTTTCAGATTGCCCTTTTGCCCGGGGGGGCAGTGAGATTTCATTGTAGTGCAGATTTCCTTTACAGGCTTGCTTGGTTGGCCAAAAAGGGCGTATGCGTTTTTTCCTGAATATATTCAGGAAAAAACGCATACGCCCTTTTTGGCCAAGTGCATCATTGTCGACGTTGTGCCTCTTTTCCTATGCTTTCAGGGCAATTCCAGTCTACCCCCTGCAATCGTTTTCCTGAAATTCAGCCCCGCTTTCAAGTCCCCTTCGCAGGCTTACTTCAATATATTTTTGGAGGATAGCTGTCATTTATAACTCTGCAGGTTTGTGAAGTACAGTGCCCCGGAGCTCCTTTCTTCAACTTGCTTTCTTGTGAGCTCGGCACAAAACCGCAGGATTGCTTCAGGCCCTAATCTGTTTCCAGCAGGGCACACTGAGCCTTTGTTTAATTCCTCTTCCTGGTGGGCAATGAGCATTACATTTGCCCGTGCAGACACCTACAGCTAGTCTCTCATTGGTTCTCCCTATTCCTGTTCATCGTGCACAGAAATGGCAAGCTGTGCCAAACAGGAGGTTAAAGGCACTGACTCTCCAAGCGGGGAGAATTTTAGTAAAGCATCTGGAATGGTGAACCCGAGGACCAGGATACGAAAACTGAGATGCATTTTAAATCGTTTCCCAATCACACGGTGGACGATACTCTGGGTTTCCCATGCATGTTTTAGCTGGAGGAAGAATGCCTTGAACCTGGAGAGTTGGGACCCATGGAATGGGTACCATGCAGTATGACTTCAAAGGGTCTGCATTTGCTCACCGAAACTCACCAGTGCTATCAGCCTGAAGTGTCCAGCCTTATGTCTCAACCAGCTCTGGGTGTAGATGTGGTCAATCCCGGTTGCATCACATGCCCTGAGTGAATTATTTAAGAATTGCTCTCTATTTCACTGTCTTTTTGTTTTGTTTTCAAAATTTATTTTGATAATGGGATTTATCGGATTTTCACTGCTGCGTTTCGGCCGCTGTACACACGCTTGATTCTCTTACGGAGACATATATTTCCATGGGTTTTAAGTTTCTTCCTAGTTAGGTATATTCCTAGGCGTTGAATATGTGGTGTTGGGTCCATTTCGTTGAGCAAGGAGTAGGTCTTGTCTATTACATATTTGGCTTATGGAAAGTTATCTGTGCTAATTTCAGTCTCTGGTTTTATGCAGCACCCCAAGGCACCTTTCTCCATAAGCAAGTACTAGTCGGTTTTCTAAATTTGAGACCCTGTTCTGTTTTGAAATTCAGTTAATGTGTAGTCAAGTTTACATTCCGTGCATTAGTGATATCTTATGATGTTTCTTTTTCTGTGTGACGTAGTTCACGTAGAATCACCGTACCTGCATCCACTCACTATGCCTCTACGGGCCTGATGACACAGATTTCATTGCTGAGTGATATTGCATTGTACGTACGTGCCACAACTTCTTTATCCATTTTTTGCTTTCTGGGATATTTACCTGATACTGTAGACAAGCTTCTTGTGAACACAGGCGTCCCAAATATTGGGGTGGCTGTCTGTTTTTGATTTTAATTTCCGTAAGCTATAGGACCATAAGTGGAAGTGCCATAGGCTGTGTTGCTTTGTTTCTTACGTGTTTCAGGAAACACCATACACTTCTCCAGGGTGGCTGCTGGTAATTTACATCCGGCCAATCAGCATAACAAGGCTCCCTGTTCTCCATATCCTGTCCTAACTTTCTGGATTTTACACTTTTTTCAGATGGCCCTTTTGCCCAGGGGGGGCAGTGAGATTTCATTGTAGTGCAGATTTCCTTTACAGGCTTGCTTGTTTGGCCAAAAAGGGCGTATGCGTTTTTTCCTGAATATATTCAGGAAAAAACGCATACGCCCTTTTTGGCCAAGTGCATCATTGTCGACGTTGTGCCTCTTTTCCTATGCTTTCAGGGCAATTCCAGTCTACCCCCTGCAATCGTTTTCCTGAAATTCTGCCCCGCTTTCAAGTCCCCTTCGTAGGCTTACTTCAATATATTTTTGGAGGAGAGCTGTCATTTATAACTCTGCAGGTTTGTGAATTACAGTGCCACTGAGCTCCTTTCTTCAACTCGCTTTCTTGTGAGCTGGACACAAAACCAAAGGATTGCTTCAGGCCCTAATCTGTTTTCAGCAGGGCACGCTGAGCCTTTGTTTAATTCCTCTTCCTGGTGGGCAATGAGCGTTACATTTGCCCGTGCAGACACCTACAGCTAGTCTCTCATTGGTTCTCCCTATTCCTGTTCATCTTGCACAGAAATGGCAAGCTGTGCCAAACAGGAGGTTAAAGGCACTGACTCTCCAAGCGGGGAGAGTGTTAGTAAAGCATCTGGAATGGTGAACCCGAGGAACAGGATACGAAAACTGAGATGCACTTTAAATCGTTTCCCAATCACACGGTGGACGATACTCTGGGTTTCCCATGCATGTTTTAGCTGGAGGAAGAATCCCTTGTACCTGGAGAGTTGGGACCCATGGAATGGGTACCATGCAGTATGACTTCAAAGGGTCTGCATTTGCTCACCGAAACTCACCAGTGCTATCAGCCAGAAGTGTCCAGCCTTATGTCTCAACCAGCTCTGGGTGTAGATGTGGTCAATCCCGGTTGCATCACATGCCCTGAGTGAATTATTTAAGAATTGCTCTCTATTTCACTGTCTTTGTGTTTTGTTTTCGAAATTTATTTTGATAATGGGATTTATCGGATTTTCACTGCTGCGTTTCGGCCGCTGTACACACGCTTGATTCTCTTACGGAGACATATATATCCATGGGTTTTAAGATTCTTCCTAGTCAGGTATATTCCTAGGCGTTGAATATGTGGTGTTGGGTCCATTTCGTTGAGCAAGGAGTAGGTCTTGTCTATTACATATTTGGCTTATGGAAAGTTATCTGTGCTAATTTCAGTCTCTGGTTTTATGCAGCACCCCAAGGCACCTTTCCCCATAAGCAAGCACTAGTTGGTTTTCTAAATTTGAGACCCTGTTCTTTTTTGTAATTCAGTTCATGTGTAGTCAAGTTTACATTCCGTGTATTAGTGATATCTTATGATGTTTCTTTTTCTGTGTGACGTAGTTCACGTAGAATCACCGTACGTGCATCCACTCACTATGCCGCTACGGGCCTGATGACACAGATTTCATTGCTGAGTGATATTGCATTGCACGTACGTGCCACAACTTCTTTATCCATTTTTTGCTTTCTGGGATATTTACCTGATACTGTAGACGAGCTTCTTGTGAACACAGCCGTCCCAAATATTGGGGTGGCTGTCTGTTTTTGATTTTAATTTCCGTAAGCTATAGGACCATAAGTGGAAGTGCCATAGGCTGTGTTGCTTTGTTTCTTACGTGTTTCAGGAAACACCATACACTTCTCCAGGGTGGCTGCTGGCAATTTACATCCTGCCAATCAGCATAACAAGGCTCCCTGTTCTCCATATCCTGTCCTACCTTTCTGGATTTTACACTTTTTTTCAGATGGCCCTTTTGCCCGTGGGGGCAGTGAGATTTCATTGTAGTGCAGATTTCCTTTACAGGCTTGCTTGGTTGGCCAAAAAGGGCGTATGCGTTTTTTCCTGAATATATTCAGGAAAAAACGCATACGCCCTTTTGGCCAAGTGCATCATTGTCGACGTTGTGCGTCTTTCCTATGATTTCAGGGCAATTCCAGTCTACCCCCTGCAATCTTTTTCCTGAAATTCAGCCCCGCTTTCAAGTCCCCTTCGCAGGCTTACTTCAATATATTTTTGGAGGATAGCTGTCATTTATAACTCTGCAGGTTTGTGAATTACAGTGCCCCTGAGCTCCTTTCTTCAACTCGCTTTCTTGTGAGCTGGGCACAAAACCGCAGGATTGCTTCAGGCCCTAATCTGTTTCCAGCAGGGCACACTGAGCCTTTGTTTAATTCCTCTTCCTGGTGGGCAATGAGCGTTACATTTGCCCGTGCAGACACCTACAGCTAGTCTCTCATTGGTTCTCCCTATTCCTGTTCATCTTGCACAGAAATGGCAAGCTGTGCCAAACAGGAGGTTAAAGGCACTGACTCTCCAAGCGGGGAGAGTGTTAGTAAAGCATCTGGAATGGTGAACCCGAGGACCAGGATATGAAAACTGAGATGCATTTTAAATCGTTTCCCAATCACACGGTGGACGATACTCTGGGTTTCCCATGCATGTTTTAGCTGGAGGAAGAATGCCTTGAACCTGGAGAGTTGGGCCCCATGGAATGGGTACCATGCAGTATGACTTCAAAGGGTCTGCATTTGCTCACCGAAACTCACCAGTGCTATCAGCCAGAAGTGTCCAGCCTTATGTCTCAACCAGCTCTGGGTGTAGATGTGGTCAATCCCGGTTGCATCACATGCCCTGAGTGAATTATTTAAGAATTGCTCTCTATTTCACTGTCTTTGTGTTTTGTTTTCGAAATTTATTTTGATAATGGGATTTATCGGATTTTCACTGCTGTGTTTCGGCCGCTGTACACACGCTTGATTCTCTTACGGAGACATATAAATCCATGTGTGTTAAGATTCTTCCTAGTCAGGTATATTGCTAGGCGTTGAATATGTGGTGTTGAGTCCATTTCGTTGAGCAAGGAGTAGGTCTTGTCTATTACATATTTGGCTTATGGAATGTTATCTGTGCTAATTTCAGTCTCTGCTTTTATGCAGCAAACCAAGGCACCTTTCCCCATAAGCAAGCACTAGTTGGTTTTCTAAATTTGTGACCCTGTTCTGTTTTGTAATTCAGTTCTTGTGTAGTCAAGTTTACATTCCGTGTATTAGTGATATCTTATGATGTTTCTTTTTCTGTGTGACGTAGTTCACGTAGAATCACCGTACCTGCATCCACTCACTATGCCGCTACGGGCCTGATGACACAGATTTCATTGCTGAGTGATATTGCATTGCACGTACGTGCCACAACTTCTTCTTCCATTTTTTGCTTTCTGGGATATTTACCTGGTACTGTAGACGAGCTTCTTGGGAACACAGCCGTCCCAAACTTTGGGGTGGCTCTCCGTTTTTGATTTTAATTTCCCTAAGCAATAGGACCATAATTGCAATTGCCATAGGCTGTGTTGCTTTATTTCTTACGTGTTTCAGGAAACACCATACACTTCTCCAGGGTGGCTGTTCACAATTTACATCCTGCCAATCAGCATAACAAGGCTCCCTCTTCTCCATATCCTGTCCTAACTTTCTGGATTTTACACTTTTTTCAGATGGCCCTCTTGCCCGGGGGGCAGTGAGACTTCATTGTAGTGCAGATTTCCTTTACAGGCTTGCTTGCTTGGCAAAAAAGGGCGTATGCGTTTTTTCCTGAATATATTCAGGAAAAAACGCATACGCCCTTTTTGGCCAAGTGCATCATTGTCGACGTTCTGCCTCTTTTCCTATGCTTTCAGGGCAATTCCAGTCTACCCCCTGCAATCGTTTTCCTGAAATTCTGCCCCGCTTTCAAGTCCCCTTCGCAGGCTTACTTCAATATATTTTTGGAGGATAGCTGTCATTTATATCTCTGCAGGTTTGTGAATTACAGTGCCCCTGAGCTCCTTTCTTCAACTCGCTTTCTTGTGAGCTGGGCACAAAACCGCAGGATTGCTTCAGGCCCTAATCTGTTTCCAGCAGGGCACACTGAGCCTTTGTTTAATTCCTCTTCCTGGTGGGCAATGAGCGTTACATTTTCCCGTGCAGACACCTACAGCTAGTCTCTCATTGGTTCTCCCTATTCCTGTTCATCTTGCACAGAAATGGCAAGCTGTGCCAAACAGGAGGTTAAAGGCACTGACTCTCCAAGCGGGGAGAGTGTTAGTAAAGCATCTGGAATGGTGAACCCGAGGACCAGGATACGAAAACTGAGATGCATTTTAAATCGTTTCCCAATCACACGGTGGACGATACTCTGGGTTTCCCATGCATGTTTTAGCTGGAGGAAGAATGCCTTGAACCTGGAGAGTTGGGACCCATGGAATGGGTACCATGCAGTATGACTTCAAAGGGTCTGCATTTGCTCACCGAAACTCACCAGTGCTATCAGCCAGAAGTGTCCAGCCTTATGTCTCAACCAGCTCTGGGTGTAGATGTGCTCAATCCAGGTTGCATCACATGCCCTGAGTGAATTATTTAAGAATTGCTCTCTATTTCACTGTCTTTGTGTTTTGTTTTCGAAATTTATTTTGATAATGGGATTTATCGGATTTTCACTGCTGCATTTCCGCCGCTGTACACACGCTTGATTCTCTTATGGAGACATATATATCCATGGGTTTTAAGATTTTTCCTAGTCAGGTATATTCCTAGGCGTTGAATATGTGGTGTTGAGTCCATTTCGTTGAGCAAGGAGTAGGTCTTGTCTATTACATATTTGGCTTATGGAATGTTGTCTGTGCTAATTTCAGTCTCTGGTTTTATGCAGCACCCCAACGCACCTTTCCCCATAAGCAAGCACTAGTTGGTTTTCTAAATTTGAGACCCTGTTCTGTTTTGTAATTCAGTTCATGTGTAGTCAAGTTTACATTCCGTGTATTAGTGATATCTTATGATGTTTCTTTTTCTGTGTGACGTAGTTCACGTAGAATCACCGTACCTGCATCCACTTACTATGCCGCTACGGGCCTGATGACACAGATTTCATTGTTGAGTGATATTGCATTGCACGTACGTGCCACAACTTCTTTATCCATTTTTTGCTTTCTGGGATATTTACCTGATACTGTAGACGAGCTTCTTGTGAACACAGGCGTCCCAAATATTGGGGTGGCTGTCTGTTTTTAATTTTAATTTCCGTAAGCTATAGGACCATAAGTGGAAGTGCCATAGGCTGTGTTGCTTTGTTTCTTACGTGTTTCAGGAAACACCATACACTTCTCCAGGGTGGCTGCTGGCAATTTACATCCTGCCAATCAGCATAACAAGGCTCCCTGTTCTCCATATCCTGTCCTACCTTTCTGGATTTTACACTTTTTTCAGATGGCCCTTTTGCCCGGGGGGGCAGTGAGATTTCATTGTAGTGCAGATTTCCTTTACAGGCTTGCTTGGTTGGCCAAAAAGGGCGTATGCGTTTTTTCCTGAATATATTCAGGAAAAAACGCATACGCCCTTTTTGGCCAAGTGCATCATTGTCGACGTTGTGCCTCTTTTCCTATGCTTTCAGGGCAATTCCAGTCTACCCCCTGCAATCGTTTTCCTGAAATTCAGCCCCGCTTTCAAGTCCCCTTCGCAGGCTTACTTCAATATATTTTTGGAGGATAGCTGTCATTTATAACTCTGCAGGTTTGTGAAGGACAGTGCCCCTGAGCTCCTTTCTTCAACTCGCTTTCTGTGAGCTGGGCACAAAACCGCAGGATTGCTTCAGGCCCTAATCTGTTTCCAGCAGGGCACACTGAGCCTTTGTTTAATTCCTCTTCCTGGTGGGCAATGAGCGTTACATTTGCCCGTGCAGACACCTACAGCTAGTCTCTCATTGGTTCTCCCTATTCCTGTTCATCTTGCACAGAAATGGCAAGCTGTGCCAAACAGGAGGTTAAAGGCACTGACTCTCCAAGCGGGGAGAGTGTTAGTAAAGCATCTGGAATGGTGAACCCGAGGACCAGGATACGAAAACTGAGATGCATTTTAAATCGTTTCCCAATCACACGGTGGACGATACTCTGGGTTTCCCATGCAGGTTTTAGCTGGAGGAAGAATGCCTTGAACCTGGAGAGTTGGGACCCATGGAATGGGTACCATGCAGTATGACTTCAAAGGGTCTGCATTTGCTCACCGAAACTCACCAGTGCTATCAGCCAGAAGTGTCCAGCCTTATGTCTCAACCAGCTCTGGGTGTAGATGTGGTCAATCCCGGTTGCATCACATGCCCTGAGTGAATTATTTAAGAATTGCTCTCTATTTCACTGTCTTTGTGTTTTGTTTTCGAAATTTATTTTGATAATGGGATTTATCGGATTTTCACTGCTGCGTTTCGACCGCTGTACACACGCTTGATTCTCTTACGGAGACATATATATCCATGGGTTTTAAGATTCTTCCTAGTCAGGTATATTCCTAGGCGTTGAATATGTGGTGTTGGGTCCATTTCGTTTAGCAAGGAGTAGGTCTTGTCTATTACATATTTGGCTTATGGAAAGTTATCTGTGCTAATTTCAGTCTCTGGTTTTATGCA